>NW_007579459.1:21297-67149 GCF_000690725.1 Stegastes partitus | reverse complement strand
GGAGGCAGGCGTGCAGGGAGTGGTGCTCTGGCAGGGGACAAACATGGCTTAATAAGTGACTCTTGTCGCAATCAGAACATCGTTTCCTCATGCATTCTAATGAGCTGGATGTTGCAGTGGAGATCAGTTCACGCTCTAATTTATTCAATATATTTTGTGTATTCACCCTGTTTATTTAATAACAGGGACCGTGCACATTAATCAACATCTCAGCCATCATCACATCAGCGCAAATATTCCAGTAGAGTTTTTCTCCCCCGTTCTGCCTGGGTCATGTCACAGCTTCTCAGAGCAACGCTGCTGGCGAACATTGTGCCGCTGCTATCTGCTTCTTGGTTATTGCATCTGTAGACATGGTGAAACGTTGCAGCGCCAGTCAGAACAAAAGCTCTGAGTATTACATCGAGGCCCGATAACATCGTGGTTGAGAAAATATCAGTGTTGTAAACATTTGAGTGTGTGTAGCTGAGGCTTACATGTCACTCATGGATGAGCCCTGTAATTCTATCTGCTAATAATTCTCCCTGGAGTCACACTCCTGTTATCCCTCTACAGCCTGTTTGTTGCTTTTCAATTCCTCCCCTCTCTTGTTTTCTCTGCCTTCATCGTTGCCTCACTGAAAGCTTTGCTGACCAGAAGCGACACTTTTAATCCACAAGGGGACTGGAAAAGTTCATCCCTCTTAGCAAACAACTTTTGATCTCTAACCTAAGCTGCTGCTTTTCCCTTTTTTTTCCCCTCAACTTGTTGCTCTCATAGCTCACCACAGTCATTTTGTCCATTACACTGCAATGTCATCTCCTCTTTTCCACCTTCCTTTTTTCCCCCTTGCCCTTCCCTTATCTATGTCATAAAATAATCAAAGGGTTGAAAAAAGGTAGTGGATGAGCCGTGTGTGTGTGTTAGGGGGCTGTTCGGTGTGGAGACTAGCGGGTTTCCCATAGCGATGAGGGCCTGCGGTTCTCCTGGTAACCTAATTGGCATGTGTTTCCTGGCGGGTCTTATTGTGGCCTCTCCTAATCACTGTCCCCAGCCCTAACAAGAGCGACCTACAGTATTGCTGCAGCACTGAAGGAGCATGTCTTTTGTTGTTTTATTTCTTTCTCTTTCTTCCTCTTGTCTGTCCTCATACTCCTTGTCCTAACAGAGGGACTCGCTGAGACGGCCTGATTACCACAGTCAGATCCAGAAATAAGTGTATTTGTGTGTGTGCACACATGCATGGGTATATGAATGAGCTTACAGTTTTTTCCCTCCCCTCCACCGTAAAACCAGTTGGTTTATTGAGGCAGACTCCTGCCCAACTGAGCATGTAAACCCTAATTGGGAAATGCTTTAAATAATTTCTAATTAGTACAAGTGTGGTAATAATTGGCTGGGTAATCTGAGGATTAATTAGCGGTGTTGTGTATGTGTGTTAGTGAGTGACTGTGAATGAGTGCATGCATGTGTGCTCAGTGAGCACGTGTGTGGGTCATTGTGCATGCGTGCATGTGCGTGTGTGTCTGCGCTGCTCACAAACACACTCAGTCAGGCCTGGACGGGCGGCTGAATAGACCCCAGGTTCTGCAGCTTGCTAATGGAATCCTGTCCACTCAAGGAGGTCTGTGGAGGAGGGAGGCCAAGACAGAAGCACCTTTGTTGGCCAAGTTGTACTGTGGGTGGCCCCCCTGCCTGCAGACCCTCATTTGTATCACGGTGGGCATCCACCCCCTCTCTTCTGACCCCCACCTTATTTAACAGCTAACCTCGCCTCTACCTCCCCTTCACCTCGCCCAGACATCCCAGCTCGAGCCCCCACCCCTCAATGCGCACACTGCTCTCATCTTCTTTCTTTGGCTAAATGACACGTTTTATTTTCTTTGACCCAATATGCTCCCAAGCCCGGCTGTCGCTCCCCCCTCTCCCTGTTTTTACCTAGATGTATTCTTCTGCCACTTTCTCCTCTCCAGTCACGTTCACCCTCTTCTACCCTCCTCCACATCTTCTACCCTCTTCCCATCTTCCTGTGGAGGAGAGGGCGAGCAAGCACTGGGCTCTTGAGTTGTGTACTTCCACCTGGTCTACCCTCTAATTATTGCATCCTTTCTTTTGGAAAAAAAAAAAAGAAGAAAGAAATGGAGAAAAAAAAAGAGAAGGATATGAGGAACAAGAAGACCGCGACCACTTGTTGCTCCAAGCATTGGTTTATAACACTCCCTGTTCAACTGGTATCATTTAGCATCAAGAACATAAACTTTAATGGATTCACTCCATTATTAAATTTTATTTCCATAAAAGCTTTCAAGAACATTTCAAGCTCCTTACCACAAAGGATCTCATTGTCATCCTTATTTCCCCAATAATATTTTAAGTGAGAAGTTTTCTCATCCACCTTTCTATCTGAATATTTTGCCCTCTCGCTCTGTCACCTTCTTCCTGCCTTCTCTCACTCTCTGTCACTGTGTGACAGATGGCTCTTTAGGCCATACAAATGGGAAGCAGTAAGCAAGTAAACAAACAAGCTGGGATCAATATCCCAGGAGACAAATTGAACAATGTCACAAACAATTTTGCTGAAGCTTGCTCTTGGTCATTTGTTGTTCCATACAGCTCTCGCCAAGCTTGAAAAGTACAGCTGGCAGGGAAGGCCAGTTTGATGAAATATGTGTTAGTAGCTACAAAATAGCGTCACTCTCAAATAATGTATTCCAATTCATAATGCTAAGTCATGCATGATTAATAATCCTTAAATAACCACCAAGAGAGGAATTTATTCATAGTGACACAGGTTTAGCTTCATCTTTCTCTTACTGTTTTGGCCTTTTTCACATAATATCAAGTGTTTTGTAAAGTACTAAATGAAAGATTTACGGCAAAGAGATCAAATTTTATTTAATAATAATAAAAAAAAGTTTCTACCGCTTTACTTACATTATTTATTGCAACAGTAACGAAAAGTGAATGTATGCTGATTCTGCAGAGAACAATTCCTGTCGAACATGCATCTCTCTTATTTCCACCCTCTCTAAACTTAGCATCTACTAATCTTGTAATTTACTGCACCTTACTGTGCTTTATGGTGCTTCTGTGACTGATGACACACACAGATTTAGCTAATGGTGCTCAAAGGTGCTTATCACTTCCTTGCTAATCTGGTTAGCGAGATGCATTTGCAGAGGTTGTAGATTTATTACAGACGAACCTCCCTCCACAGCCAGCACACATACGGGGAACGTGTGGATTTTACAGTGGGTTTTGAAACTGTCCCCATTTTCTCAGTGATGTATACTCAATCCATGAGACTAGTCTGGGTGCCTGGCCCATTCTCTGACATTTACTGGGCTGGTACAAGGACGTACCCTTTCCCTTTCCCTCCTCTTCCTCCCATTCCTCCCAGTTAATCAGACTGGTGTGAAAAGGAGGCTGATAAGCCCATTGTCTGGCTGACAATGTCTTGGTGATAGGCCCGTAGTGGCCAACTGGATGGTGCTCTGTCCCTTCTCCTCCTGCATCAACCCATCCCATATTTCCCTGCCCTGGACCCCTCCGTTCTCGCCCCTCCCCTCTCCTCACCCCTTTATCAGCCCTTCTTCACCCTTTTCTCAAAACTCTTACCCCCCTTCGCCTTTGCCATGTCTGCACCCCCTCCTCACGCACACCCCCAAGCTTTCCCTCCCTGACCCCTCTCTTCTCTCCCCTCTCGGCTCACCCTGCTCTTCCCTCTTCTCCATTGAGCGGTGCAGAGCCACCAGAGGGAACTCATTAGTGCACTGCTCCCAGGTTAATTGGCTAGCTCAAAGAAAAGGACTGAGAAAGAAGAAATGAATGAGAAGAACACCCACTCTTTCCAGGGAGAAAAGGGAATCGACCTGTGTGTTTCTCACACTGGCAGCTCTTCTAAACAGTGATGCAGCTGCTGTCAGGCCAGATGTGATCCTCTCCTACTGATTAGCGCTACAAGTCCTGCTCACTGTGCATGCAGAGAGGGCAAGGCCTTGGCCCCTATTGTTGGATTTATCTACCATGGAACTATGTTACAAATCTGTAAGGCGCCCCATGTGACGGGTTCATATTTCTCTAGTAAAAGGAAAACGATAATATCAAGCTGAATTGAAAGCGTTATCGCCTGGCTATCTGGATGACTTTAAGCAGAGATGGTGACTGCGGAGCTGTGTGCACCCATGCTTCCGCATGTCCATAAGAGACTCACCAGAGTGTGCTTCAGTGCCCTAAAGGGCATGGCACGGCCCTTCATGTCCTAAGAAACAGAGGGAAATGACTCTTGAGGGAGTGTGTTGTAGGAGTGGTGCTTATGACAATACCAGAAGTGTGTGAGTGGATTCTGGAGTGCTGTCCACTCTTTAATTAACCACAGAGCTTCCTGTCACCTCGGGCAACCAGCACATGTCAGCCAGAAAACAACTGACCTCCCGCTGTCAAAACAATATTAAATAAATCAGGCTTGCTTCACGGTAATTGTGGCAGACGCTAGTGCTGAGCAACTTACCATATCACCGTATTAATGAGGATTTTTTCAATATTGATATGCATCGCTATAGTAGAAATATGCTAAATCACATATAGTATAATCAGTCTGATGTAAACTGTGCTCCACTGTTAAGCATGACAAATCACTCATACTTATGAAACAAATATCTCAACAACAAAATTTTAACAAGTTTTTAATTACAGATCTCTAGTAATACATTTGGATGGCAGAAATGGGTTCATGATATGAGTCAGTATACTGTCATACTGAATTATCACCCAGACCTTGCACAGGCTTCTGTCTAAAATGACATTATTTCCTGTACAAATATAAGGAGAGCAATTTGGGGCTGAGTTCAGTTTAGTTTAGATCTTTATCATCCCAACAGAGGAAACTTTTTTTTTGCAACAGGGAGATGTAAATCACCAACTCTCTGAGGATTCCCAGAAAAAGACAATTAAAGGAGACGTCAGTAGAGCTGATCCTACACATGCAATACAGAGTAAAACCCTCATTTGATCACAGAACAGAAAAAAAATAACAATAGGAATCAAATAAAGTAATAATTTGTGCACGCCAGTTGATGGTCTACTAGAACTAAGAGCGTGTGGCTTCAGGATGAAGAAAAAGTTGAACTTTTTGTTTGTAATTTTCCAAAAAGTTAAATGCCTGACCAGATGGAAGGATGTCAAATTCCTCCAACAGAGGATGGCCTGGAGCTGCTATGATTGATTGAGGTTTTTCTCCTTCTTTGTCTGACAAGGAAAGCTGGTGCTCACCAATGATTTTACACTTGGCTTGACAGTGTTACCCAGTTCATTCCTGCTTTGCAACCAACAAACAAATCAATCGCTACGTGTACGTGCACACTAACATTCCACTGTTATTCTGTATTCAGTGTGGATCATGTGAATGGTAAGTAAAATAAAATAAAAAGTCCAATTGAAAAGTGTGAGATATGCTGATATTTTATAGATTTCTGGAGCCCTTCGTTAGGGATTTGTACGGTGCATTGAAGCTATGCGTCTCAGCTGGGGGGGTTTATCCACAGTCTGCCCTGTTTACCGTCGGCGTTGTACAGAAACCAATTAGCCAACCTTTTTGGAAGACTGCTGTAGAGATACGGCTCCAAGTAAAGGCTCACATTTCTGGTCAGAAGAAGAAAGACTTTTTAACAATGTGAAAAACTTGGATATCAACAGGTTTTTGACTATGTGCAAATATTGTACCATCAGCCTTTTTAAGAAGGTGTTGAGGGAATGAAAGACGGAGGCTGGGTTCAAAACGGTTTAGCCAATCTGGTGGAAAACTTTATTACGAAAATGGAGTAAGTGGCTCCTGCCGCTGGACTTCTCCATATTTCAATGTGGCATTAGGGCAATGACCTCTAGACATAGCCCACAATAGGGTAGGATTTATCAGATGATGCAGAAGAATAGGAAGTATGTAACTGGAGTAGCTGCATATAAAGAGGAACATAAGTGGAATATTCACTGTTGTCAGGCCTGTAAACAGCTTAGTAGGAATATTATGTTGTTCAATATAAGGGCAAAAACTGAAATACTTTGTGCCTTTAAACACACAGCGAGAGGGTCAACTTCTTGTCAAGATATTTGAAAAATCCAGTCTTTCTTGCCATTTCTTGTCCAGTGCTTCAATATTTGGTTTCTTGCTCTCGTGTACAAAAAAAAAAAGCAAACAAAAAAACAACAATAAAACTCCTTTTTTCCATGTGGAAGCCAGGGGAGGGGTTGAACCACCAACCTTACAATTACAGGGCAGCACGGCTCTATCACCTGAGCTACACCCACTGACGTAAATAACATATCACTGGCAGAGGTTCCTCGAGGTTCAAAATTATAGAGGAATATAGCGAGTGAGGGGGGAAGGAACACGGGAGCCCCTGAGTAAATAATAAACAACGCTCCTCCCTTCTTTCTCTTTCTGTCTTTCTCTTTCTTTTTCTCACCGGTGAGATGATAACAGGATCAGCGGTTCACTGGGCTTCAGCCAGCGCGGGGATCATTTTCATACGAGAGGGGCTGAGACTCTCTCCAGACTGCACCTAACAGAGTGGGGCGGATTAGGAGTGGGGATAGCAGCGGCATTAGTCACAAGCTCATCTTTTGCCGTCTTTGCCGCTTTGGTTTTGTTGGACATCACTACTTGTAAACCCCGACACACATACGCACACACATGCACACACACTAACCTCCCCCCCCCCTACACACATCACCCCTTGTCTTTTCAGCTGAGAGAGAGAGAGAGAAAGCAAAAAAGCAAGACGGAGGATGGGGGGGGGGCAGTGCATAGACTTGCTGCCATTGTGTGTCAATCATTCTGTGTCTGTGTGTGTGTATATATATGTGTGTGTGTGTGAGAAAGAGAGAGAGAGAGAGCTCTTGCCTCCAGTGATTAGCTCTGTCAATGCTGGGCTCTTGCTGCTTACAGAATAATACAGTAAGGCCTTGAGGAGCAGGAGGGAGAGAAGAGGAAGGCGGTATGCCTGTAGGCCTGCCGGCTCAGCGGTCAATGGTTTGTGTTGTTGTTGTGTGTGTACCTGTGGTTGTGTGTGTGGGAGAGAGACTTGTGTTTACGCATCTGTCTTCTGGACTATCTGTTTGTGTGGGAGTGTGTATTTTTGGAAGTGAATTCAAGCTGAGTTGCCTGGTTTTGTTAGGCGACGCATGAAATAAGACGTGGATGTCTGCGGCTCAGAGGAATGAAAAAAAAAAAGAAAATCTGAAGAAGAAAAAAAACCAACAACAAACGGAACAATTAGTGCAGTCGGATCACACGCACGCGATGGGTATTTCTTCATCCATTGGTCAGCTAGCTGTGTGCACCCTTCCCTGCTCTCTCTCTCTCTCTCTGTTTCATCCTGCAGTCTCTCGCTCTCCGTCTCCCTCAGACACACACATAACGCACACATCTTTTTGCTCATGTCATAAGTGGGTGTGCAGAGTATCGCCTTGAGCTGCAGATGAACATGAAATAAACACAAACTAGGGTAGTGACAGTTTTAAATCGGCTTTAGATCACTATGAAAGGTAAAGGATTAGGATGCTTTTTTCAGTCCTGAGGAGATAGGACACAGTCTTGGAGGAGAGCCCACTCCTCTCAGCCCACTGTGGGCCGGGTGTCTATCTTCTAATCTTCTAAAGCACTCTTTACACCATTTGCATGTAGTATGGCCTACATAGTTAGCATATGCCCATCTATATAGGCCATGATAGGAAAAAAAAACAAAAACAGAAAATGCATCTTCTCACACAATGATGGGAGAATGGTTTCCTTGTGTGATCTAGTCCCATTTCTGTTTTATTCCTATTTCACCATCTAGATTATAATTTGTCTTTGAATTTTTCAATGCAACTTCTGCACAATTTAGCAATTAAGCACAGCAATTACAGTGTAATAGGTGGTTTATTGTGTGTTTGGCCTTTAGATCATTGACATCTCCTAAATGTGTATTTATTTATTATCTCATAAATGTTACTTCCAGTCAATTTTGGCATTTTTTTTTTAAAAAAAAGGTTAAAATTCTCAATATTGGATCAACATTATTTTCTGTAATTGATAGCATTTTTATTTACATATTTAGTGTTCTTTTTTCTTAATCTTTAAAAAGAAAATCTAATTAATAGCTCAAGATTTAGTCACTGCTTCCGCAGTAAAGCAGGTTATTTCATTTAATCCTTGTTTAGTCGATATATTTCTCCATCTAATCGCTCTAATTGTGAGTATATAAGATACCGTGTAGGCCGTGCACTCTTTTGATTTCTGTGGGTTTTGTCAGCTTTTTTTCTTTTTTTCTTTCTCCAAATCAGGCATGAAACCGTCCCGGGAAGACGTTTTTCTTTTCTTTTTCTTTCTTTTCTTTTCTTTACCTTTTTTTTATGCCCTCATAATGCTTTTCTCTCAGTTTGCCTTTCGAGTGCACGCAGGGAACTCGCAACAAAATCAAATTAAAATTTCTATTGAAAATGTTGCTCTTGTTATTCAGATGCTGGTTTGGGGTCTTTTGTGCGAATCTAATTATTCTCCACTATCAGGACGGTCCACAGGGTAATTAGTCACTTCTCACCAAAGTCCTCCCTGCATCCTCAGATTCTTATCGCCATAACTCTGACATTTTAAAAAGAGACATTTTTGTCTCTTTTATGATAGCTTGGAGTTTTTTTTTTTGTATTTCTTATTTTTATTATTATTATTATATCCCTTTGCATTATTTTTAAGCGATTTTGATGACGCAGCCTGCGCGTAAAGAACCAACGCGCTCCCGAAAACGCACCTGTCTTTTCTGTCGAGTTGGAGGAAAAAAAAAAAAAAACGGCTCCTGTTTTGCAGACAAGCAAAAAAAAAATAAAAAATGTTGCGCCGTTGAAGCATCAGTGCAATAATGCTGTGTACAGTATAGAAGCAGAAGGAGGAACAGTGGGGCTTGAAATCAACAGGAGCCGATGAATAGGTGCTTTAAGGTCCGGCCGCGGCGAGAGGTCCGCAGGAGGAGAAGGACAATTCAGCGCCTGGCTGCCTCTCAATGAATTGCAACACTTACAGTTGGGGTGAATTGGTCAGTTTGAGTGGCTGTAATAGTCTCTACAGTCTCTCTGACAGGAGAACGCAAATACTTTTATCAGACAATATGACAGCGCAAAAATAAACCATTAGAATATAGGTGGGGGGGAAAAAATCAATAAGATGTGGCTTAAAAACTGTATGAATAAGAGGAGATTATAGCAGCATTAAAGGTAAATTATTCCTTTGGCCTGATATAGTCATCTTTTTACAGTTTCACTTTAAAAAGAGCAAGTGAAATATTTATTTTTTTTGCTTCTACCTCACATCTTTTTGTCTCTGTTTAGTGATATTTAATTGCAGAAAATCGACTCTGCTCTGCTGATTGTTTCACAGCTTGACATGTTTTTTTTTTTTTCCTTCCTTACAAGCATTTATTTTATTTTTGGTCCCCTCGTTTGTTTTCAAGAGCGTTTTAATCTTTAACAGTAAAGGCAGTGGAGTGTGTGCTAATGATGGAGTCTGTGATTAGGTGTGGTCACCCTCTGGTTGTAATTTTAAAAAGGTTTTAAAATGGCAAAATCAGTTTGGTTTTTAGAGCAATTCTTTAAAAAAATTCAGGGACGGCATTTTTTTAAAAAAATTTCCACACAGACTTAATGGTTTTCAGAGCAGTGAGCAGTTTTACCTAAATAGGATGCTGCAAAACCTCTGCTTTTCCAATCCATAATGCTCATTTGTGCCACCTGTAGGCTGTGACCTTTATGGGGGGAGTGTACGCTTGCATAAAAATACCTGCAATATTTGTGTTCATCAAATATGATATCCATCAAAATAGATGGCTTCAAAGGAAGCGGCTTAAATATGAGTCATGTCCATTAAATAATTAAGAAAAATAACAGCCGGTGAGGGAACGGGGAGACAGGATGGGCAGACAGCAGCAGTCAGATCAGCAGATCTTGGCTCAGACTGACAGCTGGAGCAGTGATGACTTACCACTAATTAAGATGGACTGATAACAGAATCATCACGAGTGCGTGTCTGTGATGCAGCGAGTTTTTTTTTTTTATTTCCTTTCTTTTGCCTGTCTGTATCCTTGCCGGCAAAATATCAATTTATTTGTGTTTCACACACTACCTGGCAAGTGTTGATAATATGTGATTTTGGTGGTTTTAGAAAGAGAGAGAAAGAAAAAGAGAGTGGTGGTTGGGCTGGGGGTGGTGGTGGTGGTGGTGGTGGCAGTGGTGGTGTTTTCTAATCAGAGTCACTGTCGTTTTGTTGTCACCTGCTCCCAGACAGACAAAGTGGCATTTCCTGACTGTTCCCATCCCCGTCTGAGTTATCTGACACCCAAAAATACGGCTACGGGGAAGCAGGGAGACGAGGCACCACAGCCTTATCCCGGTAAGGAGATGGCTTCTTATCAGATCAGGCTAGGAAGTTTATTTTATGGAGTAAATCTGGATAGAGGGGATAAAGAAATGACACATCCCTTGCGGACACAAAGGGAGAAGGAGATTAGTCCTCCAGCAGCATATATGGCTTTAGTTCAACCTGACAGGCAGCGGATTGAAAGGTCATGAAATAATAATCCCCCTATTCTTCTGCTCTAATCCTACGAGGGTGTGTTTCACTATGGGAACGTATAGGCTGAGGCTATGTGCTGCAGGGTGGATGTTCATTTTGTGTTGTCACTGTATTTAGATAGGCATCCAACACTGATTTAAATTAATTAGACTAATTATGATTGAAGAGGGGCTTTTTTATGATGAATGTCAGTGCCAGCACGTCTGTCTCTGATGTTAGGGTTTAAGGCTTCTTTTTTTTTTTCTTCCTGTTTTATGTTTGTACACACGCTTGGGGTTATTTTCTATGCGTCTGGATTTTTTTTTTTTTTTTTTATCAGACAGGTTGGAGGTTAAAGGGACATTACCAAAAAAAAAAAACCCCATCCCATCACCAGAAGACTTTTCCTCCACGCATCAATCATCAGGTGTGATGCAAACACATGCTTCAGCCCATTATAAGTGTGTGTGCGCAAGTGCAAGTTTGTGTCCAAGCATGCCCATAAGAAAGAGGGAGAGATTATGCGATTTAGGAAAGTGTTATCCAGCCCGGTGGATATGTGTGTGTGGGCATGTGTTATGTGTTTGGAGTGTGGTGTTGGGTAGAGAGACATGAAGGGAGGGGAGCGGAGGCTGCCCAATAGCCTGATAATCAAGCATCGAAAATGAGAGAGAGAAATTCAGTGCAAACTAATGTGTTCCACACAATTACTCGATTAATAATTCTTATTCCATTACAGTGCCATGGAGACTCAGAGAAAGAAAGAAAGAAAGAGAGAGAGAGAGAGAGAGAGATGGTGAGAGAGAGAGAGAGAGATTTTCTGAAACGGGGAAGGAGATGAGGGAGGGAGGCGGGAGGGGAGAGAGAGGGAGAGAGAGCACATCAGGCTAAGAGATCTGCAGTGGCTGTATATTTCCCAATGCCTAGTTAAGGCTGCAAGGCAGGGGTCAGGAAACTTAATTATAGCGTAAGTGGATAGAAACTGCAGAATGATAAAGAGAAACATGCAGACAGATTGGAATGGCAAGGACAGGTTTAATACTATCTTCTCCTGTCTGCTTCCCTCCCACAATACAAGCCAGACCTGCAATCACACAAGGAAACAGCCCATACACCCCGCCTGACAATAACACTAATGCATATCAAAATTACATACTCCACAACTGCAAGGCATTTTGCATGGCCACTATTACTTTCCAATTTTGTGAGTTCAAGAAAATACATATCCCATGTAATAGTGATATCAGAGGAACTTATTTCCATGCTGTGTGTGTGTCAGATAAGCGTTCACCTGTGGTTGAACAAAAGTTATTAAACCATATCTAGCAGCTGAATAAATAATCTGGCTTTTTTTTAATTTTTAGCCCCACTATTAATTCTTCATCCTCCCTGCTTTATTTATTTTTCTTTAATATCTCAAAGTCCAGATTTTTTTTCCTTTTCTTTTTGGTGGGGGGGAGCCACATGTGTGTCTTGTAATTCCACGTGTCTTGATTTGGATTTCAAATCATTGGGGCTCAATGGGTTTGGCCCAATACACACCGTCCACTGTGCGAGCTCCGCAATCTATTTGCACTGTATAAGATTTGCATATCTGCTGCTCATGAAGCAAGGCTTTAATTTCCTCCTGCTGGAGATAAACATCACCTTGTTGGAGCAGATGGGTGGTGGCAGGATGGGGTCAATGAAGAAGAAGCAGGACAATGGCATTGGTTCAGAGACTGAATGGGCAGAAGTAATAAAATTGCACAATTTCCATATGGTGTCTTTTTTTTTTTTTTGATAAATTAGGATCAAATGTGATATAAGGAGATGCTGCGAAATTCTGTGGGGCAGGGGGAAAAGAAGGTTGGATGTTGAGGTGGGGGGTTATGTCTAGTTTGTTACGTATCTTTAGAGTGGATATATAGAAGAGCAAATGTTTGATGGTTAATATTCCTGATTTGTAAACTATACTTTGCTGTTATGGACTTAAAACGGTGACAAAGCTCCTCTTTCGGTACATTTTTAAGTTAGTCTTCAATGTTAATTGACTGTACCAGCAAGTTCAGCCTATACGATCATCTTCATCTAGGATGTCTCGGTCAATATCTGTATTGAGTAGAATTAATGCTCTCCATTGAGCTGGATCCTATTTCTTGCTACTGTTGGCATATTATACAGATGGACGAGACGAGAGGTGCCAAATTCTATGAATTAGAGTGTCAACTAAGCACCTTTCTTATGACAATATTAGACACAATGAAAATGATTAATTAGCTTCAAATAGATGGAATTTAATCAGTGTCTGAGCTGGAATTCAGTTCACATGTATGGGGGTAAAATTGGACATGAGGTTAGACAACTTTTTCTTAGTTTTCACTTTAACTTACAGAATGTGCATTGTGGGAGATTCACATTGTTCAGCACCATTTGTATTAGAGAGGGGAGACAGGGATGGCAAGAAGAGTTTCTGAATAATGAGGGGCTCATGCGGGAGTTATGTAAACCTCTTGTTATTTGGATGTAGGAACCTTGTAATTAAAGTACTTCTACAGGGGATGGTTCTGCTTTCTGCCTTGAGGAGAACTGGGCAAGGCTGGAGGTTACACAGGGTTAGAGGGAGGGGGAAGTGTGAGGTGAAGAAAGAACGCTCCAGGCCTTTAGCTTGCATTGTCTGACATTTATTTATTTATTTGTCACAGACACCTATGCAAATCAGGATCGCAAGTTATGGATCCCGCTAATGACTCAAAGAGGAGAAATTAATTAAAAGCAGAGGCACATGTACACACAAGCACACGCGGTATACATGAGCAAACACTCGTGTAACAAGTTCATCTAATTTTCAAAGACGCCACACAGTCGGATAAGACGAGAAGAGAGAGAAAAAGGGAAGAAATCTGCATCACGGTGTTAATTTAATCAGACTTCAGTAATACCTCTTCTTCTCCTCTCTCCTCAGGCAGCTCGCGGTTTCTCTGCTAGCTTGAGGAGAAGATGAAGGGAGCTTTCAGCCTCTTAGAAGATGAGGGTTAAAGAACGGAGAGATTAAGGAAGTGAGAGAGCGACTGAAAAGAGGGCCGGGGATTATGTCATCTACAATTGATGTGCTCTCTTAATGTACCTTTAAACATGTGCCACTGGGGCCTGCTTTTATAATGTCTATTCACGCATGGGAGGAGGGGGAGTGGGGGGGGGAGGAAGAGGTTGAAGTATTAACCCAGAAATACTTTGCAACAGATGTGTGGCTCATGTATTGAGAGTAGTTATCAGGGTTTATGTCACTTTGATATGTATACAGCATGTGGAGAGATCGTCTTTGTCAAAGGAAGTCCATTCCTGCTCGGCTTCCCATACACTGCCATGCATTGTACTGATCTCCATATCAAAAAGAGATCCTTTATCGAGTGATCATAAGGACAAAATGTGTCTTTATTCCGCGTCTTCAGCTCAAATGAAAATGTTCCTGCAATCTGGTCCAACTTGGACTACGAGCAAAGGATTTATTAAATTGACTGATTCTCCTCTACACGCTGAATGAATTGTCTCTCAAATTGCTGCTTGTCTCAACAAAATGACAGCGGAGAGAGTGTGTGGAAGATCTACAGATCTTATCCATAAGAATGTTATGGGGTTAAGTGTACTTGGAGGTGTGTGTGTGTGTGTGTGTGTGTGTGTGTGTGGTGTATATGTGTGCACATGTCTCTGTGTCTGAGTGTCTGTAGTGTGAGCAACCATTCGATTAAATCCACAGCTATCACTAACAGGATTAGCTGAGTGGACAGCAGAAGTCTATCATTGCTTATTGATTTCCTCTGATTCCCATCAGCCCATCAGGGCAGAACATTCTGTGAGTGGCCCCAGTGGGAATCGCCGCTATGGGCCTGGGTTAACGCATTGTGGCTAACGTATCTGAGAGGCTTCAAAGCAGGCGCCCATCTTTCTGTGTCAGGAAAAGTCAAATAAGTCAAAGCTATCGGGGGCAACAGATGCTTCCGACTCTCCCTGCTGTGTGAAAAATATAGTTTGACTCCATCTCAAGTGAAACACTTGGCGATCAATTCAATCAATGCATCAGTAAGACAGCAGCAACAGCAAGTGAATCTTGCCTGACACCGAGGAGGTCAGTTTAGTCCTTTCTTTCCTGTGGTCAGTGTTTTTGTCAAATTGAACAGTAAAATGAATGGCCTTTTGTCGTATCCTTGTTTAAATCTATCCAGTTTGCTTGTCACAATTTGTGCTAAAAAGAAGTGATCAGCTAGATGTATAACTGATGTTAAGTTGTGTGTTGCCCTAAACATCCACAGCCTAGATTTGGATTTACAATTTACAGCATGTATCGCAAGTGATCGTACCACATCATTTAATTCCCCACTGTAACTGTTTGTATTTTCCCCTTTATGTTGTCATATGAACAGTGATGGGAGGGTCCATTCATCCATGTTTTACAAGACTCTACAGTGCAGTTGCCATAAGAACAGGTCTCAGGTTTTGGTTTGGATTTTTTTTTTTGTTGTGAAAATGCTAGATGTGTCAACAAACAGACGACATAACTGGGCCTTTTTTTTTTTTGTTAACGCTGTATCACTCTGAACAATCTCATCAGCGCTGCAAACTTCAACGACAAAGCACAAATGGCATTCTTGACACTCTTCATGTTTGTCCTCAATGTGTGGCTAATTTTTAAAGCGCTCCATGTCAGCTATGGCATGCCTTCAGATCATATCTGTCATAGCTATACCCCTGTGACAAAGAGGTATATATTCAGCTTGAAAGGGTTTGTACACCCTTGATTTCTTCCTGGCTTCTTTAACAATTTTATTTTAAAAATGCAGTGCAGGGACTGGAGGAACAATCAGTCGCAGAGGCTATGTAATGCTGCGCAGTATGTGATAATACAATTTGTGATCACTTGGCTGGGTCTCCACCATCCAGACTTGTGCCTGCAGCTGGCCTTGTAGGTGCCAAGTCACAATATGTGTACTGTTGGAAGAATTACTTGTATTAATATCATGTGCCAACAAGAAATGATGTGATTATGTGTACAGCAAAAAAAAGGGAAAAGTATGCAATAGAAAAATGAGCAAATTTTTTTTAAAAAAAGGTTCCAATGCCATAGGCAAATTGAATCAAACTCCAAAGGTCAAATATAAGTGACATCAAGGTTGCACTGGCGGGGTTGTTTGTCCAAAAGATTTCATACACAACCTTTAAGCCCATTTGTTAATTGCATCCTTTTCTCCTCTGTCACAAATGACTGCACCGCCGTCTGCTTCCTTTAAGAATAAGGGTTGCAAAAAAAAAGAAAAGAAAAGATGATACAGTACAGAGGGATAGAGGGCGTAGTGCATCTATGTAAGAGAGAGAGAGGTGGAGAGATACTAACGGAAGATAATAATCAAGAAGAAGCTGACAGCGGTTCACCCTCAATGGTTCAGATGTCAAAGGCTAAAAGAGGTCCACAGAAATTAATAATAGCGTTTGTGAAAGGGCGAAAAAGACATGTACGAGGAGGTTTAAAACTGCACCTCTGGATGCAACTGTGACAGGACCGAAAGGATTGGTCCAATTAAAAGTGGTAATTGCTTTGCTAATTTCTCCTAATAATTTCGCAGATGGTGCGAAAGAGTGGGAGCACAATAGGCCAAATGTTTTAACCCCTCAGTGCCTTAATTCTTTTCCTTCACCTCCTCCTTTAGTGATGTCTGCATGCTCTGCATAATAGCTCATCTCGGTTTTCTATCCCTTGTTCATTCACCTCTGATTTCTCTTGAGCTTCAGAAATGTCCTTGTTAGTTTTCTTTTCTCTAAAACCAGATGATTTCCAAATGTTTTTGTCATTATGTCAGGTAACTTCAACATGGATAATAGTTTATTTAGATCTTGGTCTAACAGGTTTTTTTTTTTTTTTATTCATCACCATGGCAAAATATTAACAGCAAAGTATCATCAGTACATTTTAATTTTCCTCCTATTTTGTAAAAGAATACATATACAACAATGGAACTGCGAGTATTGGCCACGATTTTCCATTTTCCAAGATGGGACGCCTTTTTTTTTCGTATTTCTGAAACAATATTTGTGTGTAGTTTCCATGACAGCAGTTGACTGACATCTAAGGGATGCTTGGAGACATGATCAGCTTTTAACAGTAGCACATCACAGCCTTGTAGCCTATAAGCACTAATACAACACATTTCCCCCCTTTCTTTCAGCAAGCACTTATAGTGCTCGTTATGCATCATTAATTAACATAATGATGTTTTTACAACACTTAACATTTGGGAGGCCTCCTGATAATTGTGACACATTCATGTCATTGGATTTATTTCATAATTAAGAGTTTCCCACATCAACTTTTAAGTCATAATTCCAACTCAGAAAGTCCTTTTTTTAATGAAAGCCCTGATATATAAGTACAACTTGACACATAGCAATAATAATAATAAAACAGAAGTGTGTGAAACCAAACAAATATGACTGCCTCACATCAACCGAAGACTGTTGCTCTGTGTAATAAACCCACATTTGATGGATATGGTGTTGTATTATCAGCGTGCACTGTTTTAATCCGTGCAGGATCACCTCTGTAATCATACAGCTGTCTTGATGACGACCATCCTTCCAACCTAGGGTGAAAATTCCATCAGCGCTTTCTATGTAATTTATATAATATACAAAGGAAGATTGCTATAGCTTGCATTATGTGTGTTTCTTCCATGAACCTACAGTAGTGACAACACCTTCCCAGGTTGTCAAAGCTCACAGTGAAGAGAAGTTCTGTAGCCTCGGTATGAGTGTTACATAGTGTACTGATGCTAGAAAAATATTGCGATACCTTGCCATTAGGCTTGCTTAGTCATCTCATTCTGTAGTATATAATGGTCTGCATGAAGGTCATCATTGTGCTATAGAGGGAAAAATACTCTGGCTTGTTTGCATTTCTTTAAACAAATCACAGTTGTCTTGGTCAAAACTTTAGTTATCCTCAAAGTAGTGTCCGGGGACTTGTTTTGAGGAAATATTTGCATGCAGGAAAATAAGACCCGTCAGTTAAATGGAGCAAAATATAGCAATACTGTCTAACTTGACATTTTTAGAGTGGTAGGTTGCTACTTCAGATGTTGCTGCTGTTAATTTCTGTAGTGATGTGGAGGTATTGTAATTTTGAAAATGGTAACACAGATCACGGAAGAGGTGGTGAAAGTCGCCTGAAATGAGCTGAAAATAACAGGCCTATACCTGCAGCCTAGATCCAGCCATTAAAAACACACCATGCTTTTAAATTTAAGTCGAATGAGGGTGATCCAGTTTGTAAAATGTTATTTGAAATTGGGTGCTTTCAAATGTGCTTACTGTACTTACTTAAGATAAGATAAGATATGCCTTTATTTATCTCACAGTGGAGAAATTCACATTGTTGACAGCAGCATTACACACATACAAGACAGAAAAATGTACATATAAGAAATAGTGCAAACAAAGAAGTATAAAAGCATACATACAAAGAGAATAGTGTAAACAGAATATGGGAACTTACTTTTGCAAGAATTTAATTTAACCTCATTGTGGCATGATTTCTACAAGATGTTAGAAACATGCCTCAAATTCTGGTCTATGTTGACAGTCTGCAAACTTGTCAGCTGTACATGTATGCATCCTTAAGGTGTTTGCTTGGATTCATATCTGGTGACTGACGAGGCCGCTGAAATCCACAGAACTCATTGTGATGTTCTTGAAGACAGCTTTTGCTTTGTGACAATGTACATCATCATTGTACTGAACTAGGCGGTGGTATTTCAATAATGACTGATTGGTATTAAGGCATTTAAGCATTTTTCGTGAGGTGGTGATGGTGTAACGGTGGGTACATGGATTCATGCTGTTGATGCTGGAGAGTCCTAAACTGAAGGTTTCAGAAGATCAGCAGATTCAGAAATACTCAAAGCAGTTCTTTGATCACCAACAATCATACCACAATCAATACTCACTGTTTTACGTGAACAATAACTGAAGATTCTTACCTTTATCTGTATGTTTTAATTCACTTTACAGCTGCCAAAGGATTTGCTGATTGTATAATTTCATAAGTAACCAAGTGTTCTGAAAAAGGTGCTTGGTGGAGAAGAAGTCTAGAAGACTGACTTCACAGCTGCAGTCAGAGCAAGAAATACTGAGTGTCGATGTTTCAATTCAGGAGCCTTTACTGCAGGAACAGCCGGATAAATAGACCAGCTCATGATTTCTTACTGTATCTCAGGCACAGAATTTCCTCTCGACAAAACAAACTGACAGCATAAACCCCCAAAAATGTATGTTATGGATATTTCCACAACAAGATACGAGAGAGAAATTCATTTTCTAGTGCTAACTTCATATAAGCTGAAAATTCAGCAAACAAAAATATAAACACAACATGCAAATAGTCTTAATTTCTAACTTATAGACGAAGTTAACTTCTAGTTTTTATTGTGAAAGTTAGTTAAGGGTTAATTTACAGTTCATCAGGAGCGTCACAACCGGCTCATCCATGTGCAAAGTTGGTTGTGATCAGCTACAGAGGCTGCTAATGACACTGTTGTTTTGCACAACTTGAGAAAATCTGCTCAACTGTAAGAAATTGCCTGAATCTGACTTGCGATCTCATCGCCCACACCAAGACCTTGACAATACACTGTTGTTATTGGCTCCAGTGGGCAACTGCTCATGTTAGTTGGACACTAGCAAGATGGAGGATGTTTCTTTTCACTGATAAGACTTATTGTCAGCTTTATACAGCAGATGGCAGATGTTTCATTTCATGTCGTACAGGGGTACACTATGCGGATGCCAGTGTAGTCTGGAGAACGGCCTTTTTAAGGAGTGATGGTATGGACCAGGAGCATATCTGTATTTTAGGACAGTCCTAATGCCCAGTGATATCTAGATGAAATAGGATAATAGGAAACTTTATTAATCCTGATGGAAATTCTTGAAGTAGATGGCGACTTGATCCTTCTTCCTTCTGGTCTTGCTGCAACTTCTGTACACCTGCACCAACAGGAAGCCAACTAAACTCACAAAAGAGTCTGGTTTTCCGTCATGTCTCCATTAAGCACATGACAGTCTTCAAAAAATACTTTCTTTCTCTTTGTGAGAGATGTTAACTTGTCCATCTTATTCTTCAGAGAACTTAGATTCCTTATTACTATAGAAAGAGGATACGGTCGGTATGTACTCTTAGCTACACTGCACATACCCATGGACTTTGTGTCTCATACTGGCAGCAAACGATGGTGTAAACAACAGGCTGCTTGGTCTCCACCACCAGGATATAAGTCAGATAGAAATCAGGCATGATAAAGTACTCAGCAAGTGCTTAAAAACATGGGCTAAAGCCACAGAACTAGCATGGCTTAGCACTTCGATCAACAAATACAGTGCAGCATGTAGGGGGGAAAAAACGCAAAGAGCAACTCTGGGTGACTCCAGCTTTGCCAACTTTGCCAAAGAATTCAAGGAAAGCAGGAAAACATTCCATACCCTAACCCTGACAACCTTATTAACTTCATGCAAAGGTGTTGTACAACAAGAAATGCAAATGATGACACACTGACTTGTGATTTCTGGTTTGTAACCCCACTCTCGATTATCTTATCCAATATAGTGCATACTTGGTTGATTCATGACATCCAATCTGTTGTAGAGATCCCATGTGGTAAAACAACAAATGCATCCCCCCATATTAAAAAGAAAGGCTAGAATTTACACAGAATATTTCACGCTGCATTTATATTTTTGTTCTTTATATGTCACCAAACATGTGCGTTGGTCTCTGCCTCACAAGAACGACTCTCATGAGACTGTGAAAGCGATTGCTGTCATTAGTCTGTGGAGTTGTTTTCTAAATAAATTAGAGCGGCCATGTTTTTAGTAACGAAGAAACATGTCAGACTGGGGGTTTTTGTTTTCGGACAACAATAGAGCTCCACGGCACTGATGAAGACACTAAATCAGGTTTTGGATACACAGCCAATACTTGTTAGCCGGATCAATTCCTTGTTGACAATAAAGAGAACTGTGGAGAATCTGCACGGTTATCCTTTACCCATTCACTAGAAACACCTGGTGTGTTTCGTTGAATGTTGAAGTTGTGAAAACTGCCACTTCATTGCCACATATTTTGAATGCAGAGAGAACAGCAAAGTTAAATTTTTTCCCCTTCTTATTAATCATCATATCATTGTGTGGTGACTGGACATTACCGTCACAGGGTCAGAGAGGAGGATTTCCCTCACAGTACTGTCTTGTCTGACTTGATTATAGTCCATACGCGTGTCAAAAAATATTCCGGGAACAAATGAATTTTCTCTTCTGCTCTAGCTGACAAGGTGGTCAGCTCTGTAATTTGTTCCCGTCTAGCTCTAAGTGTGTGGAGTAGGCAGTCCATTGAATTCCCATCCGTCATGGTTAGTTACACGCTTGTCAGCTGCTCTCCCACTGCCCAGCAGTCTAGCCATCACCCCTGACCTGGAAGCATTATATCTAAATCACATTACATGGCCCTGTGTTCTTTAGTTCCCTTTTGAAGTCACCGGAGTGAGACATCTGTCCGGCCCTGTTTGAGTTTACTTCCCACTCAGCCACCACATCTTAATTAGCTGATCTGATTTTGTGTGTGGGTGTGTGCCTTGCCTGTCGTGCGTGTTTGGGTGTATCTGTGTTTGTGTGGTGTGCAACTATGTTTGTGCTGGCAGATACGGGGTTTTGTTCGTGGGCTGAGGTGATTGGCAGGCTGATGGGAAGATAATATGCTGAGAACGACAACCAAAAAGACCTTGGATTCATTCATTGTGACGATAATGAATCTGAGAGAAAATCCTTGTGTTTGTTCATTAGCTATTAAGACTGGATGACACAGCCTTCCTGGCTCTGTCAGCCACAGATGTCCCTCACTGAAGGATTCTGCAGCACCTGAGTCCTTCCTGGCTAATAAGGTTGTAATTAGCAAAACAGTGAGAGGTGCATGGCCCTGAGACGAGCTTCTCAATTTAAAAAAAAAAAAGAAAAAATAAAACTAATTTTTTACATCAAGGTAATTCCAGCTCCACTCATGTACAGCTTTATGCCTATATGTAACCCGCAGCCTCTGTGTGTTTGTGTGTATGTGCGGGCGCTCAAAATGAGATAAATCTCAACCTCAATCTCTACCTGGAATTTATTACGACTGAACGCTTAACGTTCACGTCTACGCTGAACGGAAATAGGTGTCAGTTTGTCTTGTGTCCTTGTCAGCGCTGAAGGGATTGTGGCTTCGTGTCCATACAGCGGTATCCCTTTTCACGTCCAGTGTCAGAGTTTTGACCAAACAGGTGATGGAGGAAGGGAGGGAAAAGTCAATTAAAATTTTTAGAAGTGCGAGATAGGGGTGGAAGAAAATACTCGCATCTCTTAACATCAGACCATCACCCTGAACCCAGCGCTGGAAACATTGTCCTGAAAAATGGTTTCATTTGTATTCTCGTGGAAAACTAATTAGCCTCACGGTACTTGACCCTCCCCTACCTTCCCGACACGTACAGTCTGTGTACTTTGTATGTAATGCTCAAGGTGTTCCGTCACCACATTAAATGATTCTACATGGCAACACTAAGACGTTTGCTATTAGTATTAAAAAAAAAAAAAAAAAAAGAACCTATCAGTGTTGCCAGTTAGGTTTTTCCTCATAAGTCAAAAACTGACACTTAAAAGATCAGAGCTGAGTGCTGTCACTTCCTAGTTGAAATGCACAACAAAATGAGATGCATCATTTCAGTTTCAGCAGCGACCAAGGTATTGTGCATGACTGACAGATAAACATATAAACAGAGAAAAATACCAAACCACTTTCTCCATTTCACATCTCCGAACAGTATCTTTGACAGTTGATGAATATACATCATTTACACCAACGGAGCTTTAAGTGGTATCTCAAGTTGTTGGTAATATTTTCACATTTTACTGCACAAACCCTAAGCAATGGTGTAACCTTAATGCTTGCTCCTTTGTCGACCTCCAGTGTCACCTTTCGCTCGAGTGATCTTCGATGGGCCACCTACTGTGTCATGCGTTTCTTTTTTTTCTTTTTTTTATAAGTGGATACAGTTAAGACCCCGTTTTATCTTGAGCTGGCATTCACTGCCCGTGAGATCCCATGGAAATGTGCATGCCAGGAAAAATATCAGTCCTTTAGCCTGGGAAAGACGAGGGACCAGCTAAAGATAGGATCGGGTTCTTGTAAAGGGCAAGTGAAAGTTAAGTGAATCCAAGGATAAGAAAATCTTGAGAGTAAGAATCTGTTATTGAGAGAGTAGTAATGTCTGGGTAGTTTCTGTGGTTGAAATGTTCACTTTGCTATTTTTGGCTGTTCTTCGACTAGCATGTCTTTTTGTTGAGGAAACATTTCATGCAACACTTTCCGATGTGGCTTGGAGATAGTGAGGGACACTGGCAGTATACTTGAATAAAAGCGCTCCCCATTAACAACCTAGAAGGACCATGTGTCTGCATGTGCTGTGCTTGATTACATTAGCAGCCAGTCACCCTGCTCACATTGAAATTAAGTGGTTCTTTACATTGCAAAACTCGCATAACCATGAACATTACTTTTTCTAGTAATACTTATGTCCTGGAACAAAAGCATCAGAAGCAGTGCGAATATAGGGGAAGTGTTGTCTCCAATGAAAATTGAGACAAAAGATACATTTTTCTTAACATTACTGACCTACAAGCCAGTGCAGGCCATGGATTTATTGTACGCTGATTGCAGCACGGTAAATTGAGAGCGCTTCTTACTGTCTGTATGAGTTGAGCTTTGCAGGTTAAAGTAGCTTTATACAAACAGTAATAATTGAATGAACAAACTATAAAAAAACATATTGATGTGAGGGGTTGTTAGAGTGCGGAAAATCGCTAATGGCCTTTCTTATGAGCAAAAATATTAACGGAGAACAGCACCCATTGCCATGAAATCTTAATACCGTATTTTTCTCTTTTTAGTACCACAGTCTTAATGGCCAGTTTAAAGCTCTTTGAAGATCCTGGTGAGTCCAACATGCAGCAGAATCATGCAAGATTGTCAAATGGCTTTTAATCAGGGCGGTCACATCACAGGTTACAAATAGCATGTGGTTAATATTTTGGAGCAAAAGAGTAATGGAAGCTTATGACATGCAGTGTGGCACCAAAAAAAAAAAAAACCTATCTTTTGGGATGTCTGCATGACATCAGTACATACAGACATGATTCTATGACTTTACCACTAGTTTGAAGGGTAGGTATGGTTCAGTGTGTGACTTATATAAAAGTGATGAAGGAACTTGGAGTCTTCGGTGCACATGCACTGAGAATAAACTTTCTTCTGAAGTCATCTTGTGTCCAACGCTTAATTATCTAAGGCTAAATATTTGCATATGAATCTAAAAAATTCAATGACGAGATTAAGTAAAGACATCATTTTAACTGGTTGATTGAACTTTGTCATGGGAAAAAAATCACATCTGACACAATTTGTTATTCAAAACAGCATTTTGATTTTTATTTTTACATGTATTGAAACATGTCTGGAGCTGGTAATAATACAAGTTGTGTGTTTAACATGGTTAATGTTCCAATAAACATTAGTCGCTCATGTTTGTGCAGTATTAATTTAAAGCATATTTTAAGCCTTTTTTTGAACATCTTACACAGTTACTATGTGGTTCTTTTATTATGAGGACCGCTTAGAGAGAGCAATTATGTCTTTATTATTATCTGGGAATAACACAAAATTTTAAAAAAAACAAAACTGTACACTGAGAAAGAATTTAATTTTTAAAGATAGATGAGTAAGACACTGTCTCCAATCAACTGGAATATACTCTTCAACAGCCCACCTCACTTTCCCTTTCTTCATTCTTTTCTCTGAACAGCCTTGACTTTCTGAAGAAAGAAAAAATTCACAAACAGGTAAATGCTGTACAAGTAAACAAACCCTAAATTAATGTAATGTAATTAAGAAATGCAAGACTTAAACGCATAGTTTGAATAACTTAGTTACTACACTTGCACTCTGTTGACAAATCTATTGGAATATATTATTAATTTTGAGCGAGCTAATGACAAATTTGCTTCACGGTTGTCCTTAGAAACCCAGAGTACAACTGAAGACAAGCACAGAAGTGTTTTCACATCCTGTGACTCATAAGAACTCTGCTCAGGTTGAAGGCTGATTGAGCTGTGACAAGAATTACATGAGGTCATGCAACCTTTGCTGTTATGGCGCAATCATGGTTAGGATTTAAAGATACTAGGTGTAGGTAATATGTAGTGAGTGGTCTGTGTTTTTGCTGGCACATCCCTGACCTGTGGTTGACTGCTAAGCTCAAAGGTGCTGGCTTGAATGGAAATTGCTCAACTGTTACACAAACCAAACTCAGTGTGCTTCTGCCTTTATTGCACACGCATTTGACCTGAAGACTAGTTTAAATAAAAATCCAAAACATCCATGCATCAAAATTTGACAGTAGAATGAGTAGTTCCCTACCTTTTCTGCAGCCTGAGAGGTTTCGCAGTTTTCTCCTTCATGGTGGACTATTGTTATTTGAGGAAATAGTGTCTTGGTCTGCAGGACGTGTTTTTTTTGTTTGTTTTTGCAATACTCCGAGTGGCCACGGAGACAAAATAGCATTATATCCACTCGTCTTGATATATCCATGCATTGATACTGGACTGTATTCCCTTGTCGACGTGCACAGCGGCAGCAAGGCGGACGCTTAGTTGCTGCCGGTGTACTACTTTCTAGCCAACTTGGTTGTTTCTTTTTCCTACATGTGAAGTAGGTCCTGTGTATTCCATGGATACTTGACTTGACAATATTGTGTACGTACAGATGCGGAAAAGAGGAACACTCATGTCTCATTTATGAGAATGAAAGATGCTCAGAGGTGGTTGAGAGTAGGCTTCCTATATGAAAGAATGAGATGAAACAAAACAATCACCTGGCTTTCTACTGTCTAAAGAACCAAATGAATCAAATTCTTATGATGAAGAGAGGCGTTTTGTGGGGTTTGTAACGCTAACAAAAAATAAGCTATTCACCATTTTGTAGTCTTTTCTAATGATTGTAAAAATGTGATTGGGAACACGCTTTTTGGACCAGTGTCATGTAATAAACGCAGAAGTTGTAGTAACGCAATTTGGCCACTACACCATTATTGCTGAATGGTCAAGCGACAGTTCTGGGGTTTTGCCTACAAGGCTGTAATTTCCTCTTCTGTTCCCATCATTAGTTCCACTGGGAGACCGTTAGGACACTTTTAAATGTGTGATTCTGTCATTTTTCCAGGAAGGTTAGTCTCCTTTTCTGACTGCTTTTTATCAATAGGTGTGCACACGAGTACAGCAATAAAAAAAAAAAAAACAGCCATGCAGCTTTCCTTGTTACGGAAATGAAAACACGTCCCAGATTTTGGTTATGAAAATAACCCTTAAAGAACTGCAACAGTTAAATTACTTCAGCAGTTGTCATCAAAACCTCCCACTTTCTCTTTGGCACTTGACAAATCAGTTGAACAGCGTGTAGAAATGAAAGTATGTTGGTTATTTGGCTGATTTTATTCTAAGATTGGTCAATTGAGACAAAATTTACAAATGTTTTCAAAAGGCACAATATGTGTTTTGCATAGAAAACAATTGCATTACATTTATAAAGTATGTCCTCTTCATTTGTTCTACATTTGGCCTTTGGCAAAATTTTACATTTCATCTGAACGATTGTCTCTGCTCACACTCGTTCATTATTCCACTCATACACTCGCGACCACAAACCAAATTATATATAATGTATTTGCTTGAATTATTCGATTATTATCAGAACTTCAATTGATTTTGGTTGATATAGAATTGATATTGTGTGTGTGTGTCTGTGTGTTTTTGTGTGTGTGTGTGTGTGTGTGTGTGTGTGTGTGTGTGTGAGAGAGAGAGAGTCTGTCTGTATGTACACACCTGGGATCCATTTGTTATTCTGTGTCAAGTGAAAAAAAGAGAAGTGTCCATATATCCACATTCACTAGTAACAAGAGTGTACACACTGCTTTTAGCTCCTTCTATTGTGGCGTTCTCAGTCCAAGGCCGCGTGCCATTCAGGCTGGGCTCTCAGAACTTACATCCAAACCTCTGCTGCCTTCAATTAGCATTTAACTCATGAGTCAGTCAGTGTCTCCTTGTTCACCAAAGTAGCTGGGAATTCAATTTCTTCCTGCCTCCTCTTTCACAATAGACAGAGAACTGGGTTAGAGACAACCTTAAAAAAACGATACAGAGTCCTTGCAATCATCTGCTCCTCCTCTGTCTGAACTCCGTCCTCCACCTCTCTCACTTTGTCTTTCCCGTGCTCTCTGTTTCTGTTCACGCTTTTCCCCATCAGGCTTATAACTATTTGAATTTGATCGTCTGCTGCGGTTAAAACATAAGGAAGGCATTTTGTATAGATTCAAGTATGTCGGAAAATGAGCAGCAGTGAGAACTAACATGTCTGCCTAACTGATTTGGTGAGAAACCTGACATAGCCCAGTGTCCAATATCACTTTGACATGTCTTATATTTCAGTGAATTACTGCCTTTACTGCTGAACAGATTAGTTCAGGAAGTGTTGATCAGCAGTCAATAACTATTTTGACAGTCTGGTTAATTGTTTAGGTCGTTTTCAAGCAAATGTCAAACCTTTCCTGGCTCTATCTTCTCTGTTGAGGGTTTGGTACATTTCTGTCTCAGGTATGAGACTGTGCTGAATATATTGGTATTTCAGACTAGTGGTCGGACAAAACAAGATATTTTGGGATGTCACCTTGGGCTCTGAATTCAATACATTCTTGAAAAGCTGCAAAACACTGCAGTTTTTCCTGATACTTCTCTTTGTGTGTGTGTGTCTAATTTGGCCCTCAGAGTTTGCATCTCTTTAGCACTAAAGTTTCATTATCCCCTTTTTCACATGTACAAATGAGAGCTCATGCAGGATGCAAATCATAGTCCATGTACATGTGATGCTTTCCAATGCTTTTGTTTTTTTGTTGTTCATTAGAATTTTTAAAAGGTTATTTTTGTAGCATTTTAGTTGAAGTCTGATTGAGACTGGATTTTTGTGGTCGGTACTGAATTTACAGGGTGAGACTCTCAAATGACGATATATTGGCCGATATCGATTATATTCATGTCAGAGTTACACTGAAACTGGAAAATGATGGGGTCATTTTTAACTTACCAACGTGTCAAACTAGTTAGCAACTTGCAATGAAGAAAAAGCTTGACTCCACACCACCGTCTGCTCAGCTGTGATACATACTCTGCTACATGTGCTGCAGACAGTGGGAGGATTTTAGAAATGATTCCAAATATCCTCTTGTGTAGTATGTTCTGTACAAGAAAGTCTTTATATCAGTGTAAGCACAATAACATATTAGCTGATACTGATGTATCTGTAACAGGCCAATAACAGTGACCAACTAATATAAATGTCGGGCTGTAATTGTAGTATTTTTTGACAGTGTTGATAATACAGATAAAGACAAAAATGACATCTAAAGAATGACGGTTATGACCTGTAACCAAGGTTTGTAAAGGGACACTGAACCAGTTACGCTACATATGAATGGTCCATGAGGGTACTGTCTAATTGTTCTAATATTTTATGCGTATGTGATTACGACATATTGTGATCAGGGAGTTAATCGCTGCTCAGATATGCTAAGCATTATAGTCGATCAGATGGCCGTTTGTCTGTTTCCCCTGTATCATGTTGTGCAGAACAGCTGTCAGTGAAAGCATTGTGAGCAGTTAGGTGGCTGTGCATTAGGTTAACGTGGTGAATGTGTTGCCCTGTTGTTACAACAGCATGACATAATATGTTTTTGCCAACAGGGAGGGTTTTTTTTGATAGGATGGGAGTTGAGTCTCGTTGCTGTGTCTTGGTAGGGAAAGCATCATATACATCTCAAAGCCTGTTGCATGCTTTGAGAAGTGATCATGTTACTTTTGTGATTCATCATTGGTTTCTGCTTGCTGATTTAACAGCTTTCTGAATAAAATAATAAATTCTGTCCAGCCTTGTATTATGAAATGACACATGAATAACATGCCTGGTCAATTTGCATATTATTACCGTACATTTTTTACTTGCCCTGTTCATTTTCCCTGTGTTTTTTGCTTTCTGTGTTCATTTAATACCACGTAGTCTCTGCTGACCTTGAGATGATCAACACCCTAACCTCCTAACCTTATCCGGCCCACTGCCGTTATGAACAGTTAACCATCTCACCTTAATGTTGCATAGGATTACTCTTGTAGTCATTTTAACGGTGCTAAATAACATGCGTGAAACTGAAAGCAAAAAAAACCCACTGAAAATGTGTAGATGTGTGCAATGTGCTTATACACAATCCCAGTATATCACATTGATCCTCTCATGTATAGACTCTCCTTTGCTGTGACAAAACTTAGCAGAACATATTGCAAGTCTTCAGCCGTTAGCAGGGTTGAATATACAGTGGCTTTTGCCCTCATATAAGGACTTGCAACTAACTGTAACTAAACTAATTACTTCTTTTACTATTAATTCATTTACGTCTGTGTAGGTTCTCCGTCATCCAGGTCATGGTAATGTTCCAGAACCGAAAAGAGTCCAGATTGCTTTTTATTGAAGCTGTTGGGACTAATTGGTTTACTATTTTCTCAATTAGTTTTATTTATAAAACATTAGAAAATGGTGAAATTGTCCCAGGTAATTTTTCCAAACTACAATTTTAAGCTCAAGGTGACACATTAAAATATATTTTGTGTGTTTTTCTGTAATGTAAGACAATGAAACCTTCAAAATATGCAGCATTTTTCATCTAAAACTCACTTATTAATCAAATATTAAGTCAAATTCCTTTTTTTTTTTGTCAGTGGACTAATCCGTTAATACACTATTTGTTTTAACTCTGTTCCACCTGACTGTGATTGACTAAAGCATGAGCTGCTATTTTTTCCTTTCGCAATGTGACCTGCTGTTTCTTATATTTTTCGGTAAACATGGAGCGTGACACTGTTGGTATCGCCTGAGCTGAATCAGATCCAAATGTATTGTTTTGCAGTTATTAGATAAAGGTATGTAAGCTTCTACAGGCTGATGTTTATCTGCTCTTTTTCTCTAAAGGTGCCTGTTGTCAAAGCTCTCCTCTCACTACTGAGTCATTTTTGGTATCAGCTCCTATATATTCAGCAGCTTGTCTACAGCTTGTTTGTAGCCTTGAGCGCCGCTCCTGTCAACAGCAATGATGTAAATACAACTCTTATATATATTCAGCAGCTTGTGTGCATCCTTGAGCAATGCTGCTGTAGATAGTAATGAGAAATGCATGTTAAAATATTGTGGAAAATATTGTGTATATTATATAAATCTGCACAAACTGTGGCTGCTGCACTTCCAAACTTCTGCATGTAACAGCTTTTGATCGCAGCTTAAAGTGCACTGGAAAAAAAGAACTTAAATTAGTTACTTCAATTAGTAAAATCGAAATAAGTTTACCCAAATTCAAGTAATATTACTGCCGCCAGATTAAGTTAGATGTATTTAAGTCATCTGATTCCTTTCAAATGAACAGTTTGCATTGCTGCAGCTTAATTTTAGGAAAGTCAACTTGTAGTTTGCATTTTTTTTCCTACATAATTATTACCCAACTGCAAAATGTAAAACACAGTGTTGTCATTAAACTTTCAGTTATTTTCTTTTCTTTACTCTGTAATCCCACTGGAAGAAAATGGCAGTTGAGTAGGAGCAAAACTTTTTGAAGAACAATAGGGGTCATGATTTCAAATACACAATGCAAAAGGAGCAGTAAACTGATTTTCACACTTCTGCTGAAATTGCAAAACCAGTTTAAAGGAAGAAAGTGTTATTTCAAGTTGATGGAATCTACATAAGTAAACTTCCATCATTAAAACCCAAAAATATATGAGATTCATTCATAGCATTACCTCACCTGCAGCTCATATAGACTTTGCAAGTCCATGTGCAACTCAGGTTGAAGTCACTTCTGTAATATGTACATGTATGCTGATGGACGCAGTCACAATATGCTAAAACTGTTGAATCAGTGATTTAAACCATCTGATGGAGCTCGTCTAATAGTCGAACGGTCGCCGTCTAATTTGATCAACAAATGATTTTTTTTTTTCTTTAATTCTCCTGACTCATTCTGTGCAAATCAACTGACGAAAATAAAAAGCACCGTGAACAGTCTAAACTTTGCAAAACATCTGCATATGCATAATAAGAACACACACATAGCACATGGCAATGGCACACACACACACACACACACACACACGTTGGGCCATCAAGCTGCTCTCCATCTGTATATCCAAGGGTCTCCTGCGACCTTCCTCCCAACAAGGCCAAGGGATATTCATACTGATTTATTCAAAGGGACGGTTCTCATTCAATTTTCTCCATATTCATAAGCGTGTTTCGCACCCCCGCTCTCGTTTTCCTTTTCAGCTTTAAATTAAAGGTACAGGAACGAGCCAGGCCTTTCATCTAGGGCTGGAGGGGGGGAGGTGGAGGTGGAGGGGCTGTGGGAGGAAAGCAAAGGCGTGTGTGTGTGTGTGTGTGTGTGTGTGTGTGTTGGGTGGGGAGAGGCGGGGGCAATGTCGGGCAAAAGAGGGGAGGGATTGGTAGTGGTGAGACTCTCTCCACTCTGTATTTATTAGCACCCCCCTCCCTCTCTCCTTCACCCCCCCACACGACACCTGGCGAAAAATGATTCATTAATTCAAAAAGCAGCATTTTTGAAAGCCGTATTTCAAAGGCATCGACAGGACAGAGAGAGGAGTTGAGTGGGGTAGGGTGAGCCGGGAGAGCTGAGCGAACAGGAGGAGGAGGAGGAGGAGGAGGAGGAGATGGAAGAGGTGGAGGAGGCGAAGAGGGCAGGGGAAGGCAGAGCCAAGGTGTTTGAAGGGGGCAGAGTACACTTCAAGTTTTCTGCCGCGGCACAGCTCAGACTGGGGAGGAAGGAATGGGAATGAGGCGAAGGTAAAGAGGATGTTTCGGGTTCAAAATTTTGGAGGCTTTCATTTGCAATCACATTACGGGCAGCAAATTAAGAACATTGTCAGTAAATTTAAATACAATGTGTGCAAATTTGCAGAAATGCCAATACAGACAGAGCTCAGTAACATGGTATTGCATTACAGCTTTTTATAAGTTCACCTGTTGGGTAAATCAGTAGATTCTTCAAAGTCACAGTGACTATGACGCATTCACTAACACACACACACATTTATACACACGAGCGGTAAACACCAGCGGCAGGATCATGTGTCGGCCACTCCCAGTCCAGCTGAATCTTTCATACGGCTGCAGATGATGTGGTTAATTATAGATGGCAGGACAAGCCGGGATCCTTAGCCTCAATTAGACGGGGCCACAGGGTTACTGACCTGCACAACAACTGTCAGTGCCTATTACACACTACACATGGCCAGTGACAGCGAGAGGGTCTGGGGGTGGAGGGCAGGGCTGGGTTACAAGGGCTACTGCTGTATTCTTTTCTTTCCCGGCAAAAAGCGACACACATACACACACACGCACGTGCACCAACAAACACACGCATGCACAAAATCAGAAACCCACAAATGGAAAACGTAGTTGTCTCAAGGAGGCTGATTTTGTAATCAGTGGAATTAATCTCATTATTAGCTTATTACGGCTGCCTGTTTGTGTGTACGTGCATGTGCCTTGTACAGTGTTGTCTAACATTTTAGTTATTTACGTTATCAATTAACATCATGCAAATTGAAGTAAACAAAAAAGCTCCTAAATTAAATAAGCATCTGGTGTGACCACCCGCTGCTCTGAAAGCAGCACAGGTACTGTTGCATGATTCTTCTCAAGGAATTTTGGAGAACGTTCCACATTCCTTCTGCAGATTCAGGCTCTATCGGTGTCTTCTGTCTCTTTGTGTGATCCCAGACTGACTTGATGATGTGGTGATCAACACCACCTGTTGCAGGACTCCTACTTTTTTACGACTGGCTGTGTATTTGAGGTCACTGTCATACTTTTGGATGCAATCAGATGTTTCCAATCAATCTACCTGATAAGTCTGACCAAATCCCCAACTCCATCTGAAGTTCTGCAGCCCTAAACCTACATGAAACCTCCACCAACCACTTCTAGCGCTCTCCAGTCCTTCAGCGAACAAACTGCCTTCTGTTCGAGCCAAATATTTCAGATTTCGACTCATCAGTCAAGAGCACATGTTGCCATTTCTCTGCGTCCCAGTTCTTGTGCTTTTGTGCTTGGGTGAGCCACTTGGCATTGTTTTCCGCATCACAGAAATGGCTTTTTGGCTCCAAGTCTCCCGTAAAGAACACTTCTGAACCGACTTCTCTGGAGTGTAGTTGGATGTCCCATGGTCCCACTGATTTCTGCCAGTTCCAGGCTGATGGCGCTGCTGGATATACTCCCATTTTGAAGAGAAGTCGGCCTAATGCGGCCTTTGTCTGCTGCACCCAGTTTCCTTCGCCGACCACTGCGCTTCTAGTCCTCAACATTTGTTTGTGCTTCTGCAGAAGAGCTTAGACGGTGCTTCTGTCCGAGACCTTGCTGATGCAGGATGACCTCCTTGCGTTTTGTCACGATGCTATGATGTAAGATTTTTTGATGAACCTGACACTTTTTCTCTGGCCTCACAGTCAGACTGTCTCTCAACCCTTTTAAATCCCCTACTTAGATGTTTCTGTCTAAAAGAAAAATTATGTTTCAAACTTATATATACATATTAGTTTATTTGACAGGGACCATGTACACAAGAACATTAAACACAAGGTAACGATGCTCTGAACCAGATTATAGCATACTCACTAATGTCCATCTGCAGTCCCTGGAGGAGGCAAGAGAGAAATCAGAAAAAACAGTACATCACATTTAAAACAATCTTACATTCTCATGGTAGAAGTCATTGCAAGGCCTGTCAGTGCTGACAGGCTTGGCTTCATATTAATATGTTCATTCAAACTTTCATTACGTGCTGGGTAGGATGTATCTGAATTTCCAATTTCAATCTTTGCAAAGAGGGATGTTTGTACACCTAATATATTATATTTTCTCTTCACAGCCTAATGCAGAAGATATAAAACAGCCATTTAAGTGTTTCTGGGAAACACCTACAGTGCCCAAAACTGCACTTCAGAGTCTGCACCTGTGGAAATTTTACTGATTCTTGGCCTAGAAACTGTGGAGTATTTAATTAATGTCAAATGTATTTTTTTTTTAACTGGATACTGTTTTTTTTAGATTTATTATTTTGTTGCTTATTTGTTTGTTTGTTTACCTATCTGGAGGTCAGACTGGGAAAGAAACAAGACTGTGGTTTGAGTAATTATGACAGGAGAAAAGGAGGCAGTAAGGTGATATTTTAGATAGTGAAACCAAGTCTGGGGTGAATGAAGTGGTCAAACCACAATCCTTCCTTTAAAGTAACCAAACCGTAGTTTTGTAACATCATACAACAGTTCCGTGTCATCCTAGATAACAGTGACTAAAGACGAATTTTGTCGTACAATTTGGAGAACTTGTTTAAAGAAACATGAGCATGCAGACCAACATAAAGGCTTTTAAACAGTTTAGTTGAACTGATTTGAAAGGGAAAAAGAATTTCCCAAAGTGCACTCCAAATTTGATCTGCTGTATTTGATGTAGCTCTTCACTCGTTTTATTTTTTATTTTTTTAAAACCAAGACAAATAATTATAGATATTTTTGTGCACTTGCTTTTAGTTTCAGAGGTGTTCTAAGGTTAGATACTGTGGCTGATTGCTCTTGTTGGCTGGATGTGCTTGCGACAATGTCCCCTGTGTTTTCACACTGCACCAGTGAACCTGCTGAGTACAATGATATCATAACTAAAACAAAACAAAACCCACAAATATGAGACCCAATACGTAAAAGACTGGATTTTTTTTTTTTTTAAATAGTGTGTGTGGGGTCAGTAAAGCTCCACTAAAGATGAAAGCAACAGGATAATTTAGCTAAAAAAAAAAACAAAGCAAAACTTTTGTACATTTTATGTAATTGTCTAAACTTGCTGTCACTGTGTAAAATTTCTTTTGCTTGTATAATCCAGTGTTGTGACCTCCGATGAGCCTGGTATGAAAGCAGGCACGTAAAAGCATTAGCATGAACCGCACATCGGCACTGAGCATTGATATTTGCCGTGTTTTTTCTCACGGAGGTAGCTATTGGTGTAGTATGTCCCATTCCCAGGGTGTCTCTCGGAATACTGTCTCTGGGAACAAAACCAGGCAAATAGCCCTGAAATCTATCATATAATGATCCAGCCCTAATGACTATGGCTTCAGGAATAGGACAGTCCTCCAGTTAATCACTGCTGTCTACCTTAAACTCTGTATCTTGTAATTACCGTGTCCTCCTGGCCCCCTGTCTCTCCTCTGTTCTACCACCACTTTATCCGTCTATCTGCTGTACAGGAAGAAAGTTTCTGTTAAAAAAAAATAGAACACAGTGTCATGTGCTGGCAACTTTTCCACCGATTATCATGCTAAAAGTTTTCATTTCTTGATCAGAACTCCAGCACAAGCCTCTCACATCAAACCTCCTCCTCCTCCTCCTCCTCCTCCTCCTCTGTCCCTGCTGCCTTACCTGTACTCACCTATGTCTGTCTGTGCAGGTGAGCGAGAGCCAAGCCACCTTTGGGACCTGCTGATTAGGGTATTAAAAATAAATGGGCTCAGTTTAGGGGGGTGGGGGTTGGTGGCACGGCGGTATATATTTCTGTTAATTTTTCTTCCCTCCGCCCCACCTCTCCTATGTAGTGACTGATCTGGCAGAATATGATAGCATGGGCTGTCACGGTAATAATTAGGCCTATTTTCCGTGAGGTCATCTTACAGGGACGCTGGGCGGCTGTGGTTCACACACAGGGTGCTCTATGCTGCTCCTGCCCCAGAGCCCCCAGGATATGATCGTCCACACAGGGCAACAAAGAATCACTCCGCAGCAAATGAGCGAAACATAAAACACCTACAATCTGATATGGACCGTGGTTCCCAACGCTTTTTATACGCTGGGAGAGTTTCTGCCTCCCTGAGCTGAAAATCAAACTTGGCTTTTTATTGAAATTATCTGTATTCTAAAATATTAAGCAACATCTGTGGAAGGATTAAGGTGTCAAGGGAATTACTGGTGACGAATTTCAAAGCAGGAACCTGAGCGTATTTGTTTGTCCAAACCCCAATCAAGCAATTAAATGTGAAAACTTTGTCTAAGTTTAAATAAGACCTGAAAACGTGAGGTAGACTTAAGAGTATTTTGGTAATGGTTTTGTTACCAGAAAGCCAACAGTGCCAAGTCAGAGCGCAACATATTTCAGTTCCATTCAAAACACTCCCTGGTTGGGTCAACAGCTGCAGGCTAGAATTAGAAATCAATTATTCAGCTTCGACAAGCTCATTAAGTCTCTGAATAGGATTTTCTGTTCTGAGTCTGCCTGCTCATTTCTCCTAGCTTGCAGTTTCTAATTAGTATTTCTTTTCTCTTTAAAGTTTGATGGGAGTTTGGGTAAAAAACGTGGGCATTGACTTAACACTCACAGGCCCGCTGGCTTCTCTGAACAGTATCATTATCTGTAGAGGAGGCTGTATCGGTACATTGGGAGACCGCGAAGGTTGTTTACTTTCAGTTTAGGCGCCGTCTAATGATTGGTGTCATCAGGCTAAATTAGGCATTAATAATCAAAGGAGTGTAATCTGGGTAAATTAAGCATTAATAATCAAAGGATGACTGGAAATTATCACACACAGTAAATGAAGCAGCGCTAATCAGCAGTAAGACAAAGGGCACGAGGCCAGCAAAGTATTTTGAGACAGAAAATGGAAAGGGACGAGTACGAGCAAATGAATTTATAATCAGTTCGGCCTGAAAAGACTACTCTGTGCAAAAAAATGATTGATGTTGTCATAGAAACATCCATCCACCCCTGTTCGATGGCATCCTCCGAGCGAAGCCAGACATAAGCTTGCGTTTCATAATGTTGCCTACATCACCTACAGTGCAAGAAGGCATATTTGCAAACCCATTCCCCGTCCATCCCTCATTCTCTCTCTCTCTCTCTCTCTCTTTCGCTGCTCTGCCTCCTCCCATCCCTCCCTCCCTCTCTCCCTCTCTCTTCTCTCTCTCCCTCTCTCTCTTCCTCTCCTCCCTTCCTCTCCTCTCCACATTGTGTGTGTCTATCTGATCCCGTGGCCTTTTGTTGCGCTATGAAAGGCCTGATGCCACACTCATTATTTTCTCCTTTATCTCTCTCCCCACTGCTCTGATTAGAACAGTCGCCCCTGACAGACGCCCTCAGCCAGCTCCTATCCATTACACTGTGTGTGTGTGTGTGTGTGTGTGTGTGTGTGTTCGTGTGTGCGTATGTGTGTGTGTTAGCAAGTGTATGTGTGTGTTTGTGTGTGTGCGAGAGAGAGACATGTAAAGCTACTTACCTATATAAGCCATAAGTGTTTTCAGCACAATAAATATATGTGTTACAAAAGAATACATAGACACATAGTTATTGCATAAAGGTTAAAAAAGGGAAAATTAGCTGTATTTTGATCATTTTGAGGTTTCTGTGAAATAATATTGCGCTCACTCCCACACATGCATGCACTGCACACTCTTACCCTTGCACTTGTGCACACGCTCACATTCACACACCATGAGAAAAGCAACCTACTCAAGCCAAGTTTTTCTGTTTGCATCTTTGATGCTGCAAAGTTGTGGGTAAAATAAAGCTGAATGCTGCCCCGATGTGCATTACTCAGCTTTATGTGTGCACACATGAAACTGCATGTATGTGAATCAATACACCTTTTATATCCACGTTTCCTCCCTCCTTCTTTCAGTGGAAAACTAACAAAACCCAAGTATGTTAAGAGAGAAAACATAAGCTAAACTGATGATTTCAGGGGTTCTCTGCAGATGTAAGCGCCCTCGAATGAGAAAATTCGCACAGTGTCAGCCTTCTAGCGTCCGGGTGACAGTGTAATTTAAGGTGTCATATATAAAAAGTGTGCAGAAAATCAGCGGCGAGCATTTACCACATCAGTCGCTAATCTCCAATAAGCTGTTTACAGTTAACGATTTAATTTATGCATAAATCAGTCACAGTGACTTATAGGAAACACTTTTAAACATTTTCAGATACATATAAAATAGAACAGAAAGCCTTTTTTTCCCCTTTTTTTTTAAACACATATTATTTTCTTATAGGTGCTCTTCTTCCCAGAGCAGTCTGAATATTTCATTATCTTTTAAATTGTATTATTATGCAAAATGAAGCAGAAATTTGATGAAACTCAGATGGATTCACCTGAGTTAATGGAATATGGGTTTAAGAGGGAACTAATTATCCTAGTTTAGCAGGGAGTGAATGTATTTCTTTGCAAGGCCTGATTTTGAATGTAAACATTAATGGCCTCCTTGATTAGCATAAGAATGGTGTGTTATTGTCCTGCTCACTCTGCATCCTATTGGATATGCATCTGTGCTGCACCAGACACACGCACATACACACGCACACACACACACACACGCGTACACACACCAGAGGCTTTAATACACTTATTACCTGTCTTATCTACCAACGATGCCATTTTTGTTTTTATTGTTTTGCTAATCCATAAAATTCATTTCGCCAATCAAATTACAGTTTTAAGGCCTGATGACATTATTGGAGGCTTTTTTTTTTCTTTCTTTTTTTTGCAGGAGAGACAAAACAAAAACACATAAACAAACAAAAAAGCAAGCTCCAACTTTTGAGGTAAAATTTAATATAAGTTAAGTGAAGAGGCTGAGTCATTGTGATTGTTGGTTTTTTGCGCTCATGTGTTCTTTGGGAAGTGTTTATCTGTGAAGTGTAGCACAGGAATATGTTTTTACGGTATAAACAAAGGAGGAAAAAGACGGATTGACGGGGGAAGAAGGGAACATGGGACCCAGGTGAAGAGTTAAATTAAGAAAAGAAGGCGATGAGGAGAGTTAAAGGGCAGGTGAAGAAGGGAGGCTTTGACTTGGGGCCTCCCGGGGACGATGACCTTATTTCAAATTCTGGGTGAGGGACTATAGTTAGGCAACTGAGGAGCCCCCCCATCCTCCTCTAAGTCTCAGATACACACACTCACCCACACACAATCAAACGCACTTTCAAGGCAGAGTTCGGGAATAGAGACTCTCCCCCCCACCCCCCAGCCCGAAGTCCTGCAGCTTCCTCAAAGGCCAAGCCGCTGCCCCTGTCGTTAGCAAAGCTACACAATAGGTTACACATACAATATTCCTCCAAGGTTCAACTTCATATCCAAGGTGCAACAGCGGCAAATAGACACTGAGTTCCTCTCATAGCGTTGTCACAGGAGAACAGATACGTGAGGGTTTGGGGTTTTTTTTTGCATTTTGTGTTTGATGCCTGATTCACTTGGTGTGCCTGTATGCGTGTATATATTCTAAATATAGACCTTTGTGTGTACAGTGTAAAGCTTTCTGTGAATAGATACAACAATGTAGCTATGTAATCAGACGTTTCCGTGGTTCACAGCCAGCCAGCTTTAATCAAACCTCTAAAATTCAGTGACAACTGTAAAAACTCTATGTGCAAAAAAGGGTTTACTTCATTGGTCACTTCCCAAATAGGAAAAGAAATGCCTTTAATGACTCTTTTAATAGACACCACATGTACTTCGAGACCTAAAAATGCCAACGTGTGCAAACAAATCAGCACGTTATATTCCTGATCACTTGGTGTTAAGTGTTGACAGTGTGGTAAATGCATTGCAGCTAATGGTCGGCTGATATGACACAATATAAAACCAATATTATGTCATTGTTTTTGCATAATGAAATCAGAAATGAGATGATAAAAATATCTATTTAACCCTTCTGATTATCTGTTTTTCAAATTGCAGCATCATTTACAGTTCCCTGCTAATTTTAAAGTATAAACTTACTTGCTGAGGTCTGTAACAGATAGCAACGGCCTCTGTCTTTTCCTTTGCTTCTGCTTCTCTATCCTGCTCAGTGGGCCTGCTCTGCCTTCTTTAGCATTAATGATATTGGTAATAGTTTTTGTTTTACCGGATTACTGAATCGGTAGCACAGCCAAGCACCATGGAAACGTTAAGCCACGGCAGCCAGTCAGGCCCCTAGTAGCTGATAGGGACTGACCCAGTGTAGACTCTGTTAGCCATCCCCCTGGTGATCTGGCTGATGCTGATTATGGCATTTAATCAGCCCATTTAATCGCCTGATCAATTAATCAGTCATTAATTACAACTCTTCTCAGATCCTGGGTAAAATAATCACACAGGGGAACCTTCTTCTGGGGAACAGAACTGTGACAACAAACACAAGACTTTTTCCTTACAATCACTAGAAATGCAAGGTGCATTATCTTGTTTAGTTCCTCAGTTACACAAATATATATATATATTAAGCTAAAACACGTGTAATTCTTAAAACAATGTCATTCCCCCCCCCTAATTATTACCACAGAGGTGATCTCATTTTTATAAAGTTGCAGACTCAGACAAGGTTTCTCCCTTCAGACAGAGTCAACGAGGTGAACTTGAAGTTCTCTTTGCAAGATTCTCACTTTTCATTTCTCAAACATTGGTTTCCTGTCATCCATCTTCCTTATCTTTACCTCTGTCACTCTGTTTTGCTGCAGCCACAGCAATTTGGTGCTGAAAAGTGTAAAAACATGCATCAATAGCTGAATGGGCTGCAGAGTGCATCAGTGCTAACAAGGTCTAAGTGCCAAAGTGGTTAACTATGAGTCTGTCTCACTGCCTTCCTTTCCCCTCACAGTCGTTCTGGCTCTCTTTCAGTCTGCTGCCTCACCCAGAACCAGCCGGCCACTCAACCCTCCTTAATTTTTATCCATTTTATTTAGTTTTTTTTTTTTTTTTGTCTTGTCAATCTCTGTATCTGGAAAATGTCTGACATGACAGATTTCACTATCATCAAAGATAGGTTTCCCATTAATGGACTCTGACATTGTCCCTGACCTTGTACTTTAAAAACCTTCTCTTCTGCAGAGCTGTACAACCCTCATCCCCCCTCCTTGACCCCCCTCCTCCCCCCACACCCCTAACTTTCCATTTCACCTCGTCTCCTCGCCATAATCTCCTCTGTTTTTTTTTTTTACTTCTCCATAAATTTTCTGCTCCTCTCACCTTACAAGAGCCCCCCTCTGTTGTTTGTGGGGGCTTGCCTGATAGCCATTAGTGTTACACCCTATTACATCAGTAATGACTGACTGTGAGCTCTAATTAGAGATGTGTTAGGGAGAGCTGACTTACCCCCTCCACCCTCCACCTCCTCCTCCTCCTCCTCCTCCTTCTGCTTTTCCGCAAAGCTGTTACTCTGACTCCATCGCCGTGGTGACACCATTAGCACAGCACCTCTAAGAGTTGCAACTCCTGACTGTTAAAACCATTATGTTCATTACAGACCAATCAGAGGGGAAGGTGTTATGGCTAATTGATAAGCTGAACAATGCATAAAATCTTGTCTCTAATTGCCCTGCGGGAAAAGGAGAAAGCACCCTGGGAGAAAGAGACAGTGAGAGAATGAAAGAAGGCGAGTGGGGAAGCAACTGGCGTGCTAATTTCAAAATCTGATATTTTTCCACTCGAATAATTTAGGCTTACAATATGTCTTCATCCAAACATGCTGTAGATTTTTTCCCCTCTTCTTGAATAATGGGATGTTTCTTCTGGGTTTGTCATCTGTGATAAGATGATTATCTGAAAGGTCTGTGGCACATTGTGAAGAGAGTCTCGCCTTCTCTGCTGGAGTAGGTAATCCTGGGTAATAGCATTATGGACACAGTGTTTTCCTAAAGCCCATGATTATCCGCTGCTGTTTGCCGTGGGATTGACATTGGCCTCCCCGGTCTCTCTCTCTCTCTCTCTCTCCCTCTCTCCTCTCTCTTTTTTTTTTTCCTCCTCACTCTCTTTCTCACTTTTCTCACTTCATGTCATCCTGTCTCTGACTCACCACTCCATCAAGCCCTTATATGCTCTTCTCTTACGGTTCTAACAAGAGAAGAAGATGAAAATAGAGCACATGGAGCAACAAAAGAACAAATTGCTTGTAGACAAGAGTGCCCCAGATTTGAATGACATGTTACGCTCTCTTTGTCAAAAATAAAAAAAATAAAAAAATCGCACTTTCAGTTTGGCAGTTTGGGGTTACCATCTTGCTCTAATCTCAATAAGGAAGCGATGCATTATGCTTTTTACTAAAGTATGTTTTCAAGTCCTATATAAACCAGGTTTAGCCATTACTGACTTCAGCTATTCTCAACACCGGATCTCCAACCATGCAACGAGACGATTCATGTCTTTTCATTTTGCAAATTGTTGACTTTCTTGCGATGTTTGTGTATGTTGTCGCCTCTCTCTCTGTTTTTAAGTGTCGTGTGTTATGGAGATTTGCGTGTTGGAGAGAGCCCAAACGAACTGAGCTAAGACCTCTGCTTTTTACCCAATTGGCTCACTCTTCCCTCAACGCTTTTAGGCCTGAACTTGATCTGATCTCCCTCTCTCCCGCTGCCTTTCTTGCCCCCCTCACCCACTTTTACTTAGCTTGCCACTCTGCGTCAGTCTCCTGCTCGCGTGGTTTGTGTGTATTTGATGCAGTGCATCTCGCAAAGTGAATCAGAAAAATGACAGCATGTAGAAGTTGTTTTAATCTCCAGCGTGGCTCTCTTTTTTCCAGTAAATGAAAAGGTTGGTTAACCCCCACTGGCTTATTGAGTCTAAGCTAAGAAACACAGTGAGGGTTATAATGAAATTGAATGCCAGGGAGCAAATATGTTGGCATCTGTTGAAGTCATATATAAAATGTATTTTCACTTTGAAATTAGATCTTTTCTTTTGAGGGGATGTAATGAATGTTCATGAAGCTATTATGCTTTAATGTATGATCAATTTTATAGTGAAACAGTTGAGTCCTCTGTTGTCACCCCTTCCTGCTAAGCAATAGAAAGCCATAAAATTACTTTTATAGGAGCCACAAATTTTTTCACCTTGGCTCCCCCAGTTAGCAGATGGATGCGTTAGAAGCAGCAAAAGACACCTGCCAGCTTACAGCAGCTACAAGTCAGGGAGTCTGTCAGCTCTGGCAGCCCTGAAGCCAGGATGCTGCAACAGGCAAAGGAGGGAGTCAGCAGCAGCAGCAGCAGCAGCAGCAGCAGCGTGCCGGATTCATTAACAATGAAGGAGCTGCTCAACCAGGCTCTGCTCCTGTGTTTGCAAAACAAACGGGACATGTGAGGGTTAGACTGTGAAGAAATTAATCTGTGAGGTAATCAGCAGTGAGTTGAGAGGAGCAGACTGAACGGTGTGTGTGTGTGTCTCACTGCACCTCAAAACTGTAGACCTGTGTGTAAATAAGGAACCTTTAATGAGCCCAGCTGTGTCTTATGGTATTGTATGTGTGTCGTATAAAGCGTGTGTGTGCGTGTGTGTTTCCCTGGCTGGAAGCTGTCAGAGCCACATGCTTACAAGCTGTGCCGGTTCATTTGAACTAAATCTAATTGGATACCCTGGACATCACAGCATGGATGCAATATTTGATAATTCCAAGATCATATTGTTGGAAACAGTGTATGTCCTGAGTAAAAACAGCCTCCAAAGTCAATACGTCGCCCCCTTCCTCCCTCCTCTCCCCTCCCCTCCTTCTCCTCCCCTCCCTCCCTTTTGCATCCTTTTCTGTTCCAGGATCAGTAATGGGAGTCAGTATCCAGGAGGAGGCGAAGGGGGTGCGGGGCTCCTCGCCAAGTCCTCGCCCCTCCTCCCCGAATGCGGCACAGCTGCCTTTCAGAACCCCGCCGCTCCAGCCCATTCATCCTGGAGAGCCCAAAAAAAAAAAAAAAAAAAAAAAAAAGTGGCTATTTATTAGAATACTTGTTTTGTATTGTTCTGTGCCACACAAAAGACGCTTCATTATGTTAGAAGCAAGCCCCTTTCGCAGAGAGAAACAATAACTTGGAATTGTCTTTTTTAGAGTGTATAATAAATGTCATTTCTTCTTGTCTCTGCCCCTCAGTGTGTGTTGAGTGGTGGGTTTGGGCACCGGGCATGGATGGCCTTGGCACTCGAGCGGCCAGATTGTAGTGGGAGTAGCGGTCTTACATGAAGCTTTGGAGGGGTTTAGGACGGCTTTAGGAGTATGGAGGGAGAAATCTGCCCACTTTGTCTGGAGTAGAGGGAACGAGGGGAACGTGCGTAAGTTTGCATATGACAATTCCGTACGCAGGAAAGACAATTTATATAAATATTTAACCTGTGGTTAACCTGTCTGTTGTGCGTAAAATCGTTTTTGTCCAAACGCGATGTAGAAATAATGTTGCAAAAATTAGCAGGGCAAAGCGAATTTGAACGCTTTCTGATCTCAGTGATTGCGCCTACTGGAATAAATGTCTTTGTTGACAAGCTTTATTTCGGAGCGTCTGCGCTCCGCTGTGTTCAGTTCAGTGCAGATAATATGTGTTTCCAGCTGCAGGCTGTCGCTTTATTTTAGGACAAGTGAGCTCCACATGGGTTTGGCTGCACAGAGCGCACAGTTCTGTGGCTCGTGATGCTACCAGTTGCTCTCCAGCCGGCTCAGTTTGATTTTCTCGAAGTGACATTATCGGCTTCTGATCTGTTCCGGACTAAGGGGTTATCATCTGTAGCACCTTTATTTGGCTGGAGTAACGAAAAGAAATGTTGCATGCTGTGAAATATATATTATGAGATGAAAAATTGTTCCACTGGTTGGCGGCTGTCACTGTGACAGTACATACGTTAAGTGATTTTCTTGTTTCTACTTTTCAGTAGGCGGGGGAAGCAGGGTGGGGGGCTGATCGTCACATCTGTAGATTTTAGGGTGTGTGAATTGAAGCTCAGAAGCAGGTGCTTTGTCTTTTAGGCTGGGTTAAATAATTAACCTCGGTGTATGATCAGCAGGTGATCAGAACTCCTTTTTTCTTCCCCCAAACTCACACCAGCCCTGTTCCAAGCGCGCTGGCTTGTGCGCACTGGCACATCCACGCAGCGCAGCTTCTTGGAAAATGTTGTCTCCGCACAGGTTAACTGCTTCAGAGAGAGAGAAAAAATGTAAATAACGCAGATGCAATCAGTGTGGAGTTTTTGTGCTTTAGGGTTATATATTTTGCGAGAGGTGGAAGAGTTTAGAACTAAAGAGAAAAATGGCACTCCCGTTGCGCACGAGTCTGGACGTCTGTGATTGTATTTAAAATCATTCACCTATTTTTTTTAAAATATCTATTTGTTGTGGGGATGGGGGTTTGGTGTGGAGGGGATGCTGGATAACTGCTTTGACCCCTGGCCCCAGTCGTGCACCATCATCACAGCGCGCACACACACATCCTGTTACAGAGGCCGCGCACAAAGGAGCGAGGAGGTTTGAAAAGAGGTTTGTTAAAAGAGGAGTGACTGATGGGGGGATGACAGAGAAAGTAAACAGGGGCCACCGGGGTCCCGGTGTCACCGTAAAGGCTAATCCTCTGTGTACAACCTTAAATCCACTCAACAACGAAGATAACGAACAGTAATCATAATAATATTAATAGATTTTTCTGATTACTCACGGCAGATTTTTTAAAAATACACCATAAACGAGATAAATGAGATTTTTAATTAGTGATCTAATTGTTTAAACATTAAATTGTGGCTGCATTAGTGCTTTATAACGTTTGCTTGCATTTATATAGACTTATATTAAGGCAGGGATCAGGATTTTATGAAAAACGAAAAGTCTGAAAATGTATTTGAAATAACAAATGTGCCCAAACCTAGTTTACAATGGCTTAAAATAATTGTGCTTAAATCTAATACATTTAGGCTACTTTGTTTTTCTTTTTTTAATGACTGTCATGTGTTAAGTAGTGTTAATATTTTCTAGTAAAAGCTGTCAGTGTTATTTCCAAATCTTTATTGGGAGAAGCCAGTGTACCGTCAGTGTTGTTCTTTTTTTTTTTTCCTAATTTTTTTTGGTTTGTTTGTTGTGTGATCGCTCTGCTGGCACTCACCTCCCTCTCGCTCTCCCGGTTGCCATCATTATATTGTCATCTTCCTCAGGCCTTAAGCCACATTGGACCACTGGAGACGTTTATTGACCACTGTTAACATCCCGTTAACCCTATTACAGAAAAAAAGACGCGTGTATCCGTCCGAGTGATCCCGCTCCCTCAGGCCCTGAACACAGAA
>NW_007579459.1:14583-21220 GCF_000690725.1 Stegastes partitus | reverse complement strand
ACACACCAAAGAACGATAGAATGATTAAATCGTTAGTCTCGCCGCGGGAAGTGGTATTTCGTTTTCCCTTTCAATTAGAGGTTGATTGGGCTTTTCAGGGGAGGTCAGCTGTGAAATCTGGATTATATATGCGCGGACTCGAAGACACATAGACCGCTTTCCCTCTCGGGGTTTGCAAACTGGCTACTTGACTGGGTATTAAATAAGAGGCGTAAAAATGAACCATAGGAGGAAAAAAAAAAGTCCACGACAGCAGCGGTAGTAGTTTACATTTCTTGTCATGTACAGCTGCACACACACACAGACGGAGAGAGACAGAGGCATGGCCGGGACGCATTCACCATCACCAGCAGACGGCGATAACGGCGCTTTGCCCCGGCAATTTCACGTCATTATATGACTATCCATCCTCATGGGCTTCTCCTCTTAGACCAACAGTTTTTTACCAAATCTCTTTCACATCATTTTCTGCGTTGAGTGTGCGTAATTTCTGTCCCTGACACCTACTATTACTACATACCTTAATTACATACCTGGAAGGAGAGAGAGAGGGGCACAGAGAGGGAGAGAGAGCAGGAGAGAGCGAGAGAGAGATGGTCTGAAAAATGATTTTGAGGCGCTGCTTCAGCATCAAGTCGTCTGAGATTGGATAGAGTGTAGAGTATAATTCCAGTGCGTAAAAAAATACAGTTGGGGCCCAAGCTTCCAGGACGCACAATGAATGTGAGAATAACTGGTTAAATATGGGAGGAAACTGTCTTTCAATCTCAAGTATAGAGAGAAAGTAGAGGGTAAAAAAGAAAAGAAAAGTTGAATCACTGTTATTGAAGCCTCTCAATTTATAAGCTGCCTGATGTGGAATTTGTATGTTAAAGTGATTATTTAAATTGAGCAGCTATACTTTAAAAAATATATACATGTTGAGATGTTTGACTCCTTGTAATCACAGGCTGCACCCACTGCTAACAAATCTTAGTTATTTTTGTGGTTGAAGTATCGAAGAGCGTGTTTGGAAATTTCAAATGCCTCGTGCTATTTGTGGGATTGACCCTCCTTTCTGCCTCCTCCTTCTCCTCCTCCTCCTCCGGTGTGTTCTTCCTCTATGGTCCTCTAGTCACCTGACCAAACGCCATGCAAATCACTCTGCTTCTAGAGCCTCATTGGCCGCTTGTGGCTCATTTAACCGCTGTCAGTGCGCATCATATGGCCGCCGCTTTAACCAACTTCTCAACTCCGACAGGGAAAGTGGCTCAAATGCGCATTCTATCACAGTGGATGTGAACCAAGCCCAGGCGAAGACAGGGTGAAATACTGGTTGGAGAACATTTTATATGCCTTTTCGGATTAATTTTTATCTCGCATTTGCTTCATGTGGGGTTAGAATATTCATTTTGTAACCCAGTCATCCTGAGCGCGCCCGTACTTGTGCGCACCGCGCCTATCTTGAATTAGACTTTTTTCTCTGTTGGTGGCGAAGTTTAAAACCAGGTGAATGTATAGCATGATGATGGAAACCGACCTTCATTCCCCCGGCCCCCAAACGAACACGACCACGGGGCAAACGGGGCCGAATAGCGGGTCCAAAGCGAATCAGGAACGCGTGAAGAGACCGATGAACGCGTTCATGGTGTGGTCCCGTGGGCAGCGGAGAAAGATGGCACAGGAGAACCCCAAAATGCACAACTCTGAGATCAGCAAGCGGCTGGGCGCCGAGTGGAAGGTGATGTCCGAGGCTGAGAAGCGTCCTTTCATCGACGAGGCGAAACGGTTGCGAGCCATGCACATGAAGGAGCATCCGGATTACAAGTACCGGCCAAGACGGAAGACCAAGACGTTGCTGAAAAAGGACAAATATTCCCTTGCCGGTGGACTGCTTTCTGGGCCCAGTGGTGGCGGTGGAGTTGGTTTAGGGGTCGGCATGAGTTCATCCGGGGTCGGGCAGAGGTTAGAAAGCCCCGGGGGTCACGGAGGCTCGGCCAGCTCCGGCTACGCGCACATGAACGGCTGGGCGAACGGTGCGTACTCGGGGCAGGTGGCTGCAGCCGCGGCAGCAGCGGCGATGATGCAGGAGGCTCAGCTAGCCTACAGCCAGCACCCGGGGAGCGGAGCGCACCACCACCACCACTCACACCACCATCACTCACACAACCCCCAGCCCATGCACCGCTATGACATGACAGCCCTGCAGTACAGCCCCATCTCGAACTCTCAGAGCTACATGAACGCTTCTCCATCCGGCTACGGCGGGATCACCTACACACAACACCAGGGCTCCGGCGTCTCCTCCTCAGCTGCCATGGGGACGTTAGGGTCGCTGGTGAAGTCGGAGCCGAGTGTAAGCCCTCCCGTCAGCAGCACACACTCACGGGGTCCTTGCCCCGGAGACTTGAGAGAGATGATAAGCATGTATTTACCGACCGGAGAGCCGGGGGACCCGTCAATGCAAAGTAGACTCCATGCCTTGCCGCAGCATTACCAGAGCGCCACGGCTGGAGTGAACGGGACGGTCCCTCTAACACACATTTAGAACTCACAGAATAATTGAAAACTGCAAACGAACACATAACCAAATATTTACCTCTTTTCTAAATAACCCCGGTCCCGAGAACTACCTGCATTTTGTACAGAATGTTTATGATATTGTAAATGAAGGGTAAATAGCATATTCATCTCGGCTTTTTTCGAATAGCCACCAGTGGAATTATATAACGAATATGATGCTGAGATATTGGTTATTGTGCTATCATCTTTTTGTCCATCACTTCACAGTCTTAGTTGAGGGTTACGCCAGGTTCACATGGGGGTATATTTGCTTCAATTGTCTCATAATTTCTTTTTTTGGGGGGGAGGGGGGGAGGGAGGGAGGAGGGGGTTTCTTGTAAGTTATTTGAAAATGAGAAAACGTGTCATAATCATAAGAAAGTGCTTTAAAAGATATGGGAAAATCACATTCTTTAAACATTTGTGTTCATTTGCAGAAGCCTGTGTCTTAATTCTTGGAAATCATCTCTTTTTATTGTAACACTCTAATTATTGTAAATTGTGAATAATTTTAATATTTCAAAGGATGACGGGCAACTGCTGTTGTAATTTAAGTGCTTTTCTGCAAGTGAAAAGCCCTGATATTGCAATGAAGAATAATTGAATAAATTTCACAAGATGTTGCTTTGATTCTTAAGAGAACGGTCTTAGATTGATTATTTTTTTTACAGTGTTCTCACAGGAGTGTTTTTTTTTTTTTTTAGGACACAAGAATATCATGAGGACTTGTCTTTTGAGGAAAAAAAAATAGCCTCCTATTAAAATTTTGACATCGCTGCTGGACACAGATCCCACGAGCTTTTAAATGGCCCAATTGTTTGTGCGTAATTATGCGTAAAAAGCTACAGTCTGCAGGGCTGTAAGGAAACCATTTTGTTAGGTGGATGTGATTTCATGAGCTCAAGTTTTATGTGGGTAATTAGAAATTAATTCATAAATTGTAGAAAGCTTATTTCGCCCCCTTTTCTCTATTTCAGTGGCATGCAGGCCAAAAATACAACCATGAACCATTTTTAATATTTCACGCAGGCCAAGATGATGGCCCACATTCAGTTTTCATATAAATATAATTCCTCACACGTTGGTTTTTGATTTTTTTTTCTAAAAGAAATCTGATGATATATCGTACAAGAAGGCCTCACATGACAACCACCTGTTAGTATATTTAACGAAATGTCCTCGTTTAATAACGGGTTAAGAGGTTTTTCTTAAAATATGACGGTAATCATTTTCTTTTTCTCCTCCTCTAAGACATGAGAATTTACATGGCAAACCTAGGCTTCAATTTTATTATATTTTTTTTTACAAATTTTATTCAAATTATTTATGTATTTATACTATATTGTAGCATTATATTAATCCGCAATTGCATTTTTATTCTGCTATTGAATTGCAAAGTTGTGTTGGACTTTATTTCTCAAACAGTTCACACCAGATTTAAAAATAATGAAATGCTTTTGAAAAAAAAAATGTAACAGCTTCTCACAAAGTGTGTTGCATGTTTAAATATAGATTTATATTTTGGAAATGAATATGAATATCAGTGAAACAATAAATTGCCAAATTAGATTCCTATCTTTTTGAGGTAATTTTCTTGGCTTCCAGTGTGAACTTTTGATGTAATTTCACTGCTTCTGTTCTGAACATTTTACAAAAGACTCGGACAGAAATAGTGAAGAAGAAAAAACAAACAGTTTAGAGATAGAATGATGTCTTTTTTTTGAGAAGACCAACAAAGACCCATTTTTAGTCATATTTAACCTGATCTGGAGGACTGGTTTATCTTGCATCCACTTTTCTTTCTTTTCTTTTTTTTTTAAATCTACCTATTGACATTTAACTGTTCATAACTGAAAGAAAATTATGTGAACTATTAGATGATAAAGCGTTGTGAATATATTGATTTGGTGAAGTACAATACAGCAGGGAAACACTCTCAAAATCACAAAAATATTCACTTCTTTTGCTGCATTTTGCTCATCTTGGTGAACAAATAAACGGTGTTCAAAGATGATGAATCAACTTACAAATGACGACTTTCATCCAAAGTGTATTTTATCCTTATTCCATTGTCCCATCATGGGAGAGGTGTTTCTGGTTTTAGGTTTTGTTTTGTTTTGTTTGCACTGGACACTTGATAGAGGCAGCAAAGTAGGATTTAAACTGTCAAGTTGAACTCTGCAAGAAATTTTGGGTTTTGCATAAAGAGTCAGTGATTGAAACTGAAGAAGAAAAACTCAAGGCCCCTTTTCGTCAGATATAAAACAACAACAACAAAAAAGAGCACATTCACAAAAGTATCCAGACAAACTGTTGCACAGACTGGATTTTAAACTTTCCATCGGTCAACACACTCGTGACAAGTCGCTTTTGGAGTCACTGATGACTCATCAGAATTTCACAAATCATTGATTTATTTATTTATTTTTAAACAAAAATACTTTGCAGATGTTTTTCACAAAACATACCTCCGTCATTTTAGCATTATTAATCCTCTTTAAACAATAAATACAATATTAAGATGACTTCATTTTTTTTGACAGGCCACAGCTGCTGTTGACATGTGCATCTTTCTTTATTGCCTCATATGAAGATACAGATTAATAGCCATACACATGTAAATGAGGGGAATGTATGCCTACTTAGGCGTTTTTAAAAATCAATTAATCTCAAATACATAGTTAAAGGGCCTATTTCACACTGATGAAGACTTGCATGGTGTGTCAATTAAACCTGTTAGGCCTCATAGTAAGAAAAAAAAGAAGAAGAAGAAGAAAAGAAGCGTGGAACGTCTGGCTGCGCATTAATCTGTTGACATAAAATCACAAATACTCTTGGAAATGAGTTTTAAATAAGAGAAAGTGCATCTGTGGAGACATCTCCGCGCCACGCCGCGCACCGTATGGCGGGTGAAGGGGGAGGGCGGGAGGGAGGGAGAGAGGGATGGCCTCCTCGCGTGTTTTGCATCTGTTTCCATCTTATCTGTTGATGTGAAGAGATGCGGATTAACACTGAAAGAGCCGGAGAGGCGGAGCGCGTCACGGCGCATCGCCAGGCTAAAAAGAGGAGCGTTCTGGCAAATTTAACCCGAATAAATTACACCTTGAGGTGGAAGAGGGGGTAAGTGTAGGGTGCAGCGCGTACAGGCGATGGTGGCAGCCACCGTTCCTGTGAATGTGTGTGTTTGTGTGAGTGTGTGTGAGAGAGAGACAGTGTGTGTGCGCGCACGCGTGTTTAGCTGACCGGCCAATAAATCTCTCCACCGTGCGATACTCTTATCTTGTAGCCACCGATATATTCCGTGCTAGGAGGCCATCAGCTCCGGCGCACACTCGGTTGTTCGTAAAGCCCCGATCCCTTGCACTCCCTGTCCTAAATGGGGATAATTAGCGTCACTTTATCACGCCTCTGCATATTTTCTCCGCGTCTCTCCCCCCTTTTCCTAAAAAAATTACCAAGCAGCCTGCTCTCGTCGCCCGCTCTGTCACAGAAGATTATGGAGACAGATTGCACAGAGCGAATGTGCCGGGCGAGATTAGCGCGGAATAGAGAAAGCAACTGGGCCAATGAATTTCTCGGAAGGGCCTTATCGTGCAATTACACGTTGACATGTTTAACAATCTTGCTGCCTCTTAATCCTGCAGTGCTGCTCTATCTACCCACAGCTACCACGCTATACGCCGGCACACAGACCTAATGCACCGAAACGCAGCACCAATGTACTGAAAGTTATGAGAAATTGCTTTATTTCCAAAACTTTGTCCAAGCATCTACAAAAACGCCTTTTTTTATTTCCTATTTTTTTTTTATTTTTCAGATTTCTCCGTTGTTGGAATAGCATCTGCACTGGAACTTTTTGAAAAGAGGTGAGATATTAAAATTTATTGTTAACCCAAAAATCACTGTTTCACTTTAACAGAGAATTAAAAAGTGACCCAAAAAACAAAAAAAAACGCACAAAAAAAAAAACAGCCAGCGAGTGTTTGCGCCATGCACATGCAGGGGAGGAAAAAGTGCCCGTCTTGTTTGGAGTTCGACTTTTCCATCTCTCTGTCCAACATACACCATCACCACCACCACCACCGTCCCCTTCCTC
>NW_007579459.1:11203-14543 GCF_000690725.1 Stegastes partitus | reverse complement strand
CCCACCCCACCCCACTGCCTGGCGGTATATCGGGGCCTGTGTGGGAGTGATTGTGGAGCGCCACTGTAGGAATTTGGCAGCGTCCGTGGTTTGGAGAGCCGCCCCACGCTGAGCCCCATTCAGCGGCCAGCGCGCTGTGAGGTTGGGAAGTTTCAGTCAGCCGTACAACTCAATGGCCCCCACAAAGGCGATTACAAGCCCCAGCGCATTCCTGTAGGGACCTGGGAGCGGCGCAGGTGCGAGGGGGGACCGGGGTAACCCGTCAGAGGAGTGATAAAAAACGGGACAGTGCTGGGACCACACAAAACCAGCCACTCCACAGGAACCGGGGATTTTTTTTTTTTTTTTTTAGGAGGAAAGTGGAGAAAGGAAAGAATAAGTCTGTAGAAGATGCGAGTTTGGGAAGTGAGGAGGAGGGGGTGGGAGGTGGGTTGCAGCATACTGAGTGGCCTCACTGTCCATCACTGAATGAAAGTGAGAGAGGACTCCCAGTCAGGGCTGTAGCCAGGATTTCACTAAGGTCATGAGTCCGAACTCCCCCATCCAGCTGAGAAAATCTCAGTATAGCTTCTAAAGAATCACTATTTTTAGTTCCATTTTCTAAATGAAGAATAGTTCATTTGCAAAAACAGATAACTCCATCTTTACAAACCTTCAGAAAACCCATTTTTCCATCATCTACCTGAGACAATATCAATCAAACTTCAGTTACCTCTATTTTCGTCTTTTCTACTGAGTCCAATCCACTCAACTTCAGTTTGATTGATATTATCTCAAGCAAACAACCAAAAAAAAAAGTTTTCTGAAAATCTGCAAAAATGGAGTTATCTGTTTTTGCAAATGAACTCTTCAAATATTCCAAATCTTCCTCTGCCCTGCCAGGTCATTTTGGTGGGACTCATTCTAACCATTTTAGTATATTTATAGTTTTACCCCAAACCAGTTTCGCCTTTAGAACATTTATTCTGAAAGGAGTTAAATGCTCATAAGCCAAACCTGTATAATAGCTGTCTGCTTGTAGAATGGAAACCCAGGATTTCTATATGGGACAGTAAAATTCTCTGGCTGAAAATCTGCAAAAGGTAATGTCCCCCTGCTGTGAAATAACTTAGCAGGGTCAATCAATTGGCTTAAATCAATATGTTTTATACAAAAAAATATGACTACCTGACTTCCATTTTTAGCAGTCCGTCCAGTAAAAAAACAACAAAAAACCCTGACAACAGATAAAATTAGCAGGTCAGTGGAAATAGCAAAATGTTTCCTTCAGGCCCTAAGGCAGCAGCTTTTCTATTGCTTTCCACATCAATATATTAACTTGATAATAGCCAATTTGGTGTTTTCAGCTTGTTCCATCACCTCCAAGAGGCTAAAAACTACTATTTATACTGCTTTAAATATCGGAAACTGGGTTAAGATTGGTAAAGCTTCTGATCATGAGCAAAAGAAACCAGTGTTGACACTTGGTGGGAGACGTGTCGTGAACAGAAGTCTCCTATATCAGAGTCAGACGCTTTGTATGGGTTTCGGTGTCATAGTCGTTTGTATTGCGTGCCAAACCGTCCACCCCAACGTCCTATCTCTGATTTCTCTGCTGTATCACAACATCATAGTTCTTGGGTTGGAGAGGGGGGGAAAAAAAAGAGACACTGGTTGAAATTCAGTCGCCGAATGTGTCAAAGCAAAGTGAATTAGCAGTTTGCAAAGTGTTTGCGGAGGAGACAAGTTTAGAGGCAAGGACACAGGTGGTAGCTATATTTAACTGAAGTTGCACAGGTAATGAATTGGGCTTTCTTTTAACAGCAGCACCACATTTTGCCGCCCTGTGAGACTTTGCTTTTCCCCCCCATCTGTGCGGTATCTCTGCGTTCAGAGCAGAGATGGCACATGGCACACAGGTGGGAGATGTGCAAACAAGTGGGCGTTTTATTCAAATGAAGCAAAACAAGCTGTTGGTAATTTGGTGGGTCTCTCAGCTGGAAATTCAATGACTCTGTCAACAAGGGCAAGCTAAATATGTAGAGGAAAGGCACCACAAGTACAGCAAAAAAAAAAAATCTTCCAAAAAATGATTTAAAAAAAAAAATGTAAAGATGTTTTGAATGAACACTCTGAATCCAATAGATGCATCATGTGTAAAATTTAAATGGGCATCGTAGGAGAGTCGGCACTGATCTGTGAAAGCCTCCTTCAGTTACTTAAATGATATGATAAATGATCTGTAGTGCTGCCCTCTGATGGCAGCAGGGATTTATCGTATATGATAAGCACACAGCCTCTAGTTTGAGAAGTGCCATCACTCACAATGATCTGCTGTGTTTACCTTGAGGAAGCACACACGCACATGGAAAAAGGCTGCACGCACATCAAACTGCTGGGTTATAACTCAATATTCTGCCAGTTTGTGCAGGAGATGCCGAACTAATTAATCCTGTGCATCATCGCCTTCTTTCCAACCTTTTTTGGCAAAAGTGATGTTTCATGTTTTATTCTCCAAACGCATTTTAATTATGATACGATGTGATGCGGAATTATGACTGATAAAATACTGGATTGATGTCACATAACCGGCTTAAACCGTCAGCTTTGCCGTATTCCTGCTAATTTGATTGACAACAGAGTCAGCAACTGCATATGTGACAACTCTATAAATTTATTTTTTAAGTCGTGGTGTTGGAAAATAAAACGGGCAACATAAATAGCACGGCATGATTGAACTTTCGCTCTCTTCACCAACAAAAAAACTCTACCTTTAGGCTCCAGATTTGTTGTGCAATGCTCTCGGGCTTTGAAGCTCTGCCTTATTAACACAGCCTTTTAAAGAAGAAGGCTCTGCATTTGCTGTGCTGCTGTGACTACCACAACTCTGTTAGTGGTATTAGACCAGTAATGTGACTGGCTAAGGTAATAAAGTTTAATCAACATGTCTTTCAACTCATATTCTAGTCTACAAACCATTTTTTGCTTTCAGTGTGGCATTGCATTCACCAGAGCTCAAATCTTAAATGAGGTCCAACAAGGCAAGAAACAGGAAACTTTTCCACAAATGTCTGGGTTATTTGAGAAGAAAGTGAAGATAAAAAAGAAAACTTTATAGTTTCATATCCACATTGTCCACTGTTTATTAGGCACACCTAGCTTAAACCAATACAGACTAATACCATCAGTTCTGCAATAAATCCGACCTTCATATCGGTTATAATGTTCGGTTTACGTTTCAACTGTCTCGGAGAAGTGCTGATTTAACTTTCTGGCAAGTTGGAGACTTCAGTTTGTGGTGCTTTTGAACTGTGTTGCAGTGAAGTCACTGTTTTCTGAGAGACCCAACATTGTTATTTAT
>NW_007579459.1:0-10776 GCF_000690725.1 Stegastes partitus | reverse complement strand
TTTCAAATATGCAACTGTGAAATGCAGAGGTAAGTTTTTATGGTTTTAATCAATGACCAGAGAAGAACTTTTTACCTGCAGATTAAATGGATCAAGTGGTTAAAGGGACTGACTTTTGCCCTTGAAGAGCTGTTTAATGATACAGCAGCCTTTTGAAATCACATCTACTGACATGTCCTCCAAGCAGAACTACTGTAGAGCTTCTTGTCCTTCCCCTCTGAAGACAACTCATAGCAGCCTAACATGACACACACATTTGTTTGATTAGGTTTAGGCACAGAGAACTAAAATTTAATAAAACAAGGTCAGGGTTTAGAGATTACAGGGTCGAGTATTGAACACGTAGTTGAGGTTATTGAAAGATCAAAGTGCGTCAAAGTCAGATGTTTTGTTGACCCATCCATTCGCCTTGACCTCCTCCCTCCTTCAAGTTTGTGCTTTAAATAACATCACCTCACTTCCTCCTTTGCTCCTTTCTTTCTGTCACACTATGGTCACTTGGGAATGAAATTTAATCATGAGTCAAAATAAGCACAATTATGGGAGGTCAGTCTCAAGGCAACAGCTGGCCAGAATGTAAAAAAAATAAAATAAAAATAATAAACCACTTTTTTTTTCCAATTTGGAAGAAAAGGAACCCAAATGATGAATATTCAGTGTGCCTGATTTGAGCCTGTACTGGAAAATCTATTACTCTGAGACCACCTTGTCCGGCTGACATTCATTCATGTAACAGGCACGTGAACACGAGATCCGGTAGAAAGTCTCCTGATTTGAGTAAATTTAACTTTTAATGGTCTCTTCAAACACTAAAAATGATCAATCCTGAGTCAAATCAGTCATTTGCTAGTAAAGATAAACAAGTCTGTTCTGTAAATCAAAAGAACAATCACTGGAGGCTGGATCTTTTTAAAAGTAAATCCCATTTTCTCACAATCTCCATGCGCTTTGTTCAGATCAGCCAAACACTTTGATACCCATGTCCCAAACAGAACAACAAAGAAGGGTCACGTGATAAGTTTTAAGTGTCCTCTACAATCCTCCTGTTTGTGCACTTGAAAGAAGAAGCTTTAGCCTAGAATTTACCGTTTCGTTTTTTTTTTCTTTTTTCCTCCTCTTTCAGCACAAGTGGTTCCACAAAGAGTTTCTTTCACAGAGTCTTGGTGACAAACAAACTTAGGGTTGTTTGGCAGCATGGGTCGGACTATTAGAGGTGCTCAAGAGCAAAAGGGGGAATTTAGAATAAAATGTTAATGAAAGCGCGGTAAGTGGCTTCCTGTTCCTCACTTAATATAAGCAGTAACCTTGAGTCATAGTTGAATCGGTTATTAGAGTTTCTTTTTTTTTTTTTTTTCTTCAATTAGCGAGGGCAAAAAAAATTTACAACACACTTTAAAGCATGTAGATTGTAACGAGAACTTTTTAATACAGCATTCTGTGGCGCTCAGGGGTGAGAGCTGAGGTGGAAGAGTTTAGAAGTATTGACACCTCCTGCAGACGATTATTACTTATTTTTTCTTTGTTACTTACTTTCTAGTTCCTACTTCTTTCTTATTTGGGCAGACTTTTGCGCAATAAAACATTTTTGCCAGCATCAAATTATTTCAGCCGGTTAAATAATTTTAATTTATCTAAAAAAATAACAGCAAAAATGCTTTTTCCTGCCCAACTGGTCCCCACAGAACAGTGATTCAACCTCTTCTGTGTGGCCGACAGTGGCTCAAGGCAGTGTCTGTTGGTCAGTCTGTCCACCATTTAACTAATATAGCTCACTAATTAGTTGATGTGAAATCTTTTACAGAAAGTTATGATCCCCAGGTAATGATTTCAACTGTGGCAATCCTCTAGCTTTCCCTTTAGTGCCACCAGCAGGTCAACAGTTTCACTTATCCAGTGAAATATTTCTATTTCTGTAAGAAACAATACTTTGTACTGACATTCATGGTTCTCAGATGATGCATCATAATGACTTTACCACCATAAGACTGATATATACGTTTTTTTATTGTCTCAACCAGCCCTGGTTAGATTTTCAAGGAATATGGTGCATATGCTGTGTTTACCTTTTGAAGTGTAATTTATTTGTTGATCCCGTAAAGTGGCCATCGTGAAGAATATTCATTTACATAAATGTGTTCAATCTTTTGCCAATTGAGGCAACACAATAGTGACTGAGTCCTTGCATTGCAGTATTACAAATCGGGTGTCTGTGGCAACATTCCGGCATAAAATTACAAACCGTGCACAGTTAGTGCCACATGTACCATCAGCTTCATCAGCCGCCAGAGAGGGTAGGCGGAGCTAAAGCAACGAAATTCAACCAAAGCTGAACAATTAATATATTTTGCATCTAAATCACAATTTGAAGCAATGTAATGAACAATTTGCAAAGGCTTTAATTTTGAATATGCACTATGCAGCACGTCTGATCAAGGGCCTCAACTGCTACGTGTTTGACGAATTCAAGCCATCTTCCATGTGTGACAGTCACGGTTCTGGTGTTCTTTGATGGATCTCATGTGGTGATGCTCCATCACATGTTTTAAATCTATTACACAGCGAATACTGAACTACGATTGGCTTTAAAAAGTTGTTTCTCAAATCACGTTGCAATATCTGTCTGAAAAAATTGCAGTTAAATATTTTCTCCAAATTGCTGTCCCTATCTTCAACTTCTCTGTGTTTGTCACAGCGTACTGTTTTTTTCCACTTTCGTGGGTGGTGACCCTGAATTGTAATGGAGACGTTTCCCAAGTGCCAACTGACTGATGATATCAGCTTCAAAAACACACCTGCATTTACCATTTATTGCCATAGTTGCCATGAAAGAGACTGAATGGAGACTTCCACGTTACCTTTTCATCCAGGGCCATCCTCAGGTGAAAATTTGAAGCAAAATGACGTTCCCATCTGCCTCAGCTGCACTGAATATGTTGATCACAATAAATCTTATACCTGTCTGAATGAATATCTCAGTTTTAATTACCCAGATTTTTCTGAAAGCTCTATTATACCCAAAGTGCCACTTAATGACATCATAATCAAGCAAACATTGATGCTACATGTCAGCCAAAGACCATTTTAATGGACATGCTATTACGTTTTCAATGCACAATATTTGAATCCACCCCTGGCCATTTTTGTGATTCTACACCTGCCTTCATAATTTAAAAACTCGTGTTAATAACGCGTGCACCTTTTCTATCTCTCCATCCCGTCTCATGTGACATGAATGCAGCATCTGCATGTTAGAAAGCTGTTGTTCAGAGCACAGCTGTGCCACAGTGAAGCTACAGACTCTTCGTCTTGTTCTTACAAACGTAACAACCCTATCTGACTGACAGTCTCTTACGCCCACCAACTCTCGCTAACTCTCACTGACTTGACAATTCCCTCAATAAAATGTGGTGTACGACACACCTGCAGTGTTCGTCTATCGCTCACCCGCACGCGTTCGAACCCACCAGATGCTGTAAAGGATTTCTGCTCGTCTGCGGCAGGCGATAATTCTCCGAGCAGCAGAAAAGGGGTTAATGAGGGGTCAAAGAGTTCAGATAAGAAACAGCAGTTTTACGGGGCCTACCGCAACCTGCAGCACGCTGATAGCTGTTTGAAGTGGCTTGGCCTTTGAACCCTGCTGGGTCAAGTGATCAACAAACCGGGTCATTTAGATAGGTCAGATTGGAACAAGTGAAGGATGCGTATGTCACAGAAAAATGTCAATGAGGTACAGATAAATTGTTCTTAATGATTATCACCCTTTTCGATTGTTTTGTTGGGTTGTTTCCAGAGCCATTAGATTGTTGTCAGCTATCAAGGTGTGGGATAAATTTGATTTGTCATTGAATTGGTAACTTGGTCACAGTGTGTGTTTGTTATATGAGCCAAACCGCATCTATGAAACTATAGATTTCTGTATGTGTTGCTTCGCTGTGTCTGTAATGATTGACATTTGATACCCTTACAAATCAATACCCTCTGTTTGTCCATCTCCCTATTTCTCTGTCTTCCAGCAAAGTCATGGCTACCAACAGTGGACATGGATCACTGTGGGCGGACTGCGATTACCAGATAGCACCTCGTCTCCTCTACTGGCAAGCCATCATTGCATCGAGCACCAGGAGATGGGTGCTGTGGGCAAAATAGACCTTTTGGAAAATGTCAGCAAGAGTCAGTGCTCCAATATTTCCTCCATTAACTCTTTCCCCTGTGATGCTACCTAATCTTAACCTCTAAATTACAAAAAAAAAAAAACCTTTTTCAGTGTCTGATTTCAAAGCATGTGGATTTTTTTTTCTCTTAAGCGACTTACCTGAAGATTGGACGTAACAAATAAGATAAATAAATAACCCCACCCTATATTTTATCAATTTTGGCAAAAAAATAAACACACAAACACACACAAAAAAAAATCTGCAGTGCCTGCAACAGCTCTCCTTCCCCAGTCCCTTTCAATGGAGCCAGCTTCACTGTCTTAATACTCTTAGTCCCTCAGTTGGCATGTTTTCCAATAACCCGCTGCATTTTCAGATTTGTGAAATCCGTCAAAATGCCTGTAATGAATATTTCTCCAGCTTTGAGTGTATTTAATGTGCTGTTTGACCAGCCCGGTAGGAAACGTGTAAAGATCTGGCGGTAGGTCCAGAGATTCAGTTGAAGCTTTAGCATCCGTCCCTGTTCGGCCACGGCCCTCAGTGCAGCGTGGAAAAAGTGTGAAACAGGTCATTTTCATTTGAACACAAACCTCTGGCAGACTGTCAGAGAATAAACATTTATTGTTTGGATATGCTGTTAGCTTTCTAATTAACATATTTCCTGTGCATGAGTGTACATGTCATGTAAATTTCTATTTTCACTTCTTTCAAAAAAAAAAAAAGAAAAAAAGGAACTATGTTTTTTTTTTTGATGGATTAAATGTCATCTTGTAAGACAGGTCTTTGTTATGCACTCAACACTTACATTTTACGGTTTGTTTTTCTGTTGACTTACATAGTGTTTGCTGGAGAATTTAAAAAAAAAATAAAATAAGAGCGAACACATATTAAATAAACTCTTGCATCTTATTGCTGCCTGAGAACAAAATATTGTGCTTCCAGTCATTTTTTTCTCACATTCAATTTGAGAGGTAAATTCATACTTCAAAGCGAGAAGTTGCAGAAAAGTTTGAACATTTAAACTATGTATTCATTTCAAGGCCTAAATGCGCCCTCAATTATTCTACCATTGCCCCTAAGTAATTGATTTTGGGTAGAAAAAGCGAGAGGCGGAGGGGGTGATCTGTGTTGATGTGTGAACATCACAAAGCCAATAAATGAAAAATAACTGACTTGGTAATTGCGATGAGTGTTGCAACCTTGCTTTATTGATTTTTTTTTTCTTCTTCTTCTTCATCAAGGCATTTGGCTAACATCAAAGTTGGACCCATAGTAACACAAATTGTTCCACTGCTATCTGTCATAATTTATTTTTTTCCCGCTCACTTAAGCCTCTCGGTCTATCATTGACTCGCTCAGGTGTGTGCAGCTTACCGCACAAAGACAAACACTTGTGAGACTCGTCCAGCGGCGCGCGGAGTGTGCTGAGGTGCAGACTCGGTGCTCAGACAAAGACAGAACATGTACAGAGACTAGATAATGAGCATCTCAGGTGACTACATGCAGTGATTACCAGGTTGCTGGAGTTATATAGGAACTATATCACATAAACATACACTCCCACTCTGTGCACGCACGTACTGTATATGCACACACACACACAGACACACACACAGAGACACACACACTCTTGAGAGATCCTTGGTTATCACACCCTTCCAGATTGTTCTGAACTACTTATGGAAAACACACACACACACACACAACACATACACACATACACACACATCTCAAGATGTGGCCACTCTTGCCAATATGAGCCCAGTGTTAAGAACAGTTGTTGTCGTTGTCGTCGTGTGTTTTTTTTTAGCATCTCTAAATTCCTAGCGTTGCTAAGGTGCTTTGGGAGGGGATTAACAGAGGCTGGCGCCGATGAGCAAGCCTTGCAGATTTCCAACCAGCAGGAAAAAGACAAAGAAAGAAGGGGAAAGAAGGAGGAAAAACAGCAGAGGGTTAGACAACAGGGAAATGGCAGTAACAGCTTGTGTAAACATGATGACTTGAGAGAGGTAGAGAGGTAGAAAGGAATGAAAGATGAGTAACAGAAAGTGAGACTAAATAATAAGTATCCTAAAGAGGAGGCCTTAACTTTAATAAAGGCATCTGGGAGGACGCTCCCTCTCTGTCTCCTGTTTTCTCTCTACTGCTACCAAATTTGTGTTTAACCCTGTCTCCATCTCCTCACCCTGTGTTCTCTCCTCTCTATTTCTTCCCATCTCTTTATTCCCCCCAAGGGCAACAGTTTCAGATCCAGACGCTTTTGTCTCTCTTTCTCTCTGTCACAACTTCAAACGGTGCGGCGTTCAGGTCATACTGATGTGCCCGGAGCATCGGTGACTGTGCTGTCTCAGGTGAACGTCTCCCAGCGTGTCCTTGATGACACTCTCTCCCTTTCTCCCATCTCGCTGCTTTTAATTAGTGTAGTGAGCCGTGGAGGCAGCAAAGACAGCTGAGCCACGTTTACCAATTATCGGCCAGCTCGTAGGTACCTCAGTGCGATGCTTTTATTCATTCTTAAAGCTTGGAGAGAAAAAAAAACAGGGGGGACACTTAGACACGAATTGACCTTAAGTTTCACTAAATCCCTGGATACATGCTCAGAGAAGAAATCAGAATGCGTTTTGTAAGAGTGAAATCTCCATTAGCCAAAGAAGGTGCACCAAAGGGAGGGAGGTCCACATTGCTTTTCTTTGAATCCTCTCCTCAGGCTCAGCTTCTCAGGTAAAGTGTAACTGGATGCGGCCTGTTTGTGGAATACAAGGCACTTGACCAAGGGCCAGGACTGCTCCTCCCTCGCCTCCCATCCACCTCCCTCCACCTATCCTTCCCCTACCTGGGTCAGGTTACCCCTCAGCCCCGCTCTCCCCCACTCCCCCCTCCTCTTTCTTTTCCTTGAGTGGTGGCAGGTAGTGTGTTTTTGCAGTCGCATCGGTGTCCGTGGATGTTGAAAAGCATGTGTCTATATGTTTGTACTCTACCCAGACAGGTGTTTGTGACTCTGTTTGGGCTCGGCAGCTGGGCTCCTGTAACTGTGCCCCCGTCTCGGCCCGCGCTGGCTAATGTGACTGGGTTGGCTGAGGTGCAGAGGCGGCTGTCTTTCAACCACTGATCCCTCAGAACTACTCATCTGATCAGGCCTGGATCTGCGCTTCACGGCTGCCGGGGTCACACAACCCAACCCCGGGGTCAACCAGCTAATTACAGACCCCTGTGTCCTCTGTCTCTGTCACCACCGGGGATGTGGGGAAGAAGCCTGAGAGGGACGAGAAAAAAAAAAAAAGAGAGAGAATATTGACTTAGACATCAAAAGGTCAACAGTGAGGATAACCAAGCTGTATGTTTTTTTTTCTTCTTCTTCTTTTTCCCCCCCTCTGCTGTGAAAAGATGAAGAGCATGAGTCTCTGGTTTGCAGCGTCTTGGTCACACCCTTCCCAGCCCTCGGGCAGAGATAGAAGCTTAGACCCATGAGACCAGAGCTGCGTCATTGTATGTGGATTTATGTATCAGCCTCCCACTAACTTTACATTCTAGGTCTGTGCCAGTTTCTCTCTGCCGTCTTTGTTTTCGAGATTTACTGTAGCAGCTCAATATACTGCCTCTATCGCAACCGCACGGTGAGAAAAACTCTGCTGTTAGGGAGTCCATGTGTTGTGTGTGATTTCCTCCCGTCTGACCTTTAGCTGTGACCATTGACTGAACTGGGATTTGAAGCATGCTGCACACTGGTACCAGTGAGAACACACACACACACACACACACACGCACAAACACGCGCACATAAAAAATAAGTACCAGACCACTATTATATTATATTAGGCTGCAGGTTCATTAATCACAAATGCGAGGGCTTCTCAGCCAACGTAGGAAATTAATCAAAAAAGGGGACATTAATCACATGCATGAACAGCAGTAGCTACACCTGTGACAATGCCATCTGATTTAAACGTGTTACTCCAGCCTGTGTTAATGATGCCACCCAGGGCCAGGCGACGCAACCTCTCTGCCATCACTGAAACAATAATGCACTAACTATGAAGCAATTTTCTTACATGTAGTGAAGGGGTATGCTGATCCACATTGCACAGGGGTCAGTGGGTGTTGCAGCAATTACCAGGTGCAGCTTTTTCCTCACAGCTTGACCACTGGATTTTTCACTCAGACTGTTGAAATGTCTGTTGGAATTATATTAGTCATACTTCATATTCTCCCCCCTCCCCCCCAACACCAACACCAGACATTTTGCCCCTAACAAATAGAATATTAATTTGAAACAAAAATAATAATAACTTAGAAAAAACAAGTTTGAAAGGATTGATTTGCAAAAATGCAAATTTGAAACTAAATGCATATGGTGTGTGGAAATTGTGACATTGTTTATGCAGGAGATACAGAAATAGGGGAAAGCACCAAGCAAACCCTGCATGTGTGGTTACACTGCCCTCTTTTGAATGCTCCGCAGTGCATCTCAGTAATCTGCTGAAGGAGTGGCAAACATCGACAGAAAATGAATATTGTGAAACATCACACAATTCAACAAAATTTTAAACCGACAGAACAAATGAACGTTATCATGCTCATATTTCAGAAACTGAAATTGTAATTTAGATTGAATTGAATATTATTTGTTCTCATATACGAACATTTTTGTCAGCAGCAATATCATGTCTTGTTCCATTTGAAAAAAAAAGAAGCAAAACTGTTTCTTGCATGTGAAGGCACGTAAACGCAGAAAATGTAACTTTATGGATAACTGACTGCAGTTACAGTCAGTGTGATGTTTGGAGGAACCCATGCATTTCAAACAGGTCGTTTAAGACTTTGTACACAGTTAGAACCTACGAATACTGACTTTATGTGAATTTAATTGTGATTTTTTAAAATTTCCTTTAAAGGCTCCTGTATGTAAAATACTGGAGTTGAAAAAACCTTATGCATCAGTAATAATTTTTTAATTTCTTTTAAGAATGTATCTTTCTTACATACCTTTTTTACCTTTTACCATACCTTTTTAGTTTAACAGCAGCAGTAGCCTACTAAAATATAAAAAATTTAGCCTGCTCTGTCCTTAGAGTGTCTAATGGTGTCAGTAATTACAAAGATTAGTTTTATTTATATTCATTAATCTTACATTGTGACTATAGATGCTGAAGTATTTGCGTCACACTTAAAAAAATGAAAGAAAATTAGTTAAGAAAACCTGTATTTTGAGTTCCTCTGAAAGAGGTCAACCTTTCAAGTGTCTATTCATATAAATGTTTCTGAGACTGTAGATTTGCACCTGTTAATTAAAAGAAAAACTGTGAAACTGAAGTGCTGCTGAAATCTTGTACAAAATACAAAAAAAAGGTAATATCAATTTTATTTGCTGTGTGTTGAATGTCACAGGCAAGATTTAAATACCGAAGAAGAAATTAGAAAGAAACTTGTGGGTTCACAGGGAGCCTCTGTCTTTTACAGGAAAGTCCTTAAATTCCAAAAATGTCAGCAGAACGCTTTTCTTTGAAATCCTGTGAAACTTTTATTATTTAGTGTCCCATAAAGCAACCGTGAGATGACCTTTAGCTTCACTTAGTTTAGTTTTAAATTTAAGAGAAGGTCTAGTGGTATTAATTTGTGGTAATAATAAAATGTTACATACAAGCAGCAGCAGTAATATCGTTTAGTCATCCCATAATGAGTTTTTGTCTTCTGCTGAGGCCTTTTTGCGGTATCTCTGGGCTTGAACACAAAACTCCTGCAGATAGGATCTCTTTTAGTTCTGATCTGTTAGCTATAGACCGCTTCTCTCTTATGGCTGAGTTTGTGTCGGGGCTCAGGCTGCAGTCTGGTCCAACAACACCGTTCTCTGACCCCTGCAGCCTGACAGGCAGCTCTGATAAACTCATATCACACATGGCAGGGAAACCGAAGACCTGGCCTAATTAGCAGGCGGGACAAGAAAGATGGAGAGAAGAAGGGGGAGAGAAAGGAGGGAGCAGAAGATTGAAAATCAAAACGAGGAAGACTTTATTAACGGAGCCGGTGACCCCTGGTTATTTATTCATGGGATTACTAAAGAGGACTTTGGAACAGAGCGCCCTGCCAGCAACCAACTTGTGCCTGTTTGCTATTTTGCAGCTGATCGGTTGTGAAGCTTTACAAATTATTTCTCTTTTTCCTCTCCTTCTTCTACTGCAAACACATACATGCACTTGACACCTTCCTCTGCAGACTTACCTGTCCAGGTATTCCAGTAATCCAGGCCAAGCCTTGTCAGGTGGAAGAAAGTCTATCCCAGGGCGGAGACAGGGGGGAGGAGGGGGAGGAGGAGGTGGAGGTGGAGGAGAGGGGGGGGGGTTGCAGTAAGTCTAGCCGGTGATGAGGTGGAGGAGGGAGGGAGAGGACCAGAGACAGGGGGCAGGTAAAGGGGATCGTATTCAGGCTCCTGGGGACAGGAGGCTTGGCGTGGCACCACACTGCCCACCCAACATCAACACTCTCAGGTTCCCTGGCTCAGATGGGCCAGATAATCACCCTCTCTCCACAGGGACCATCTGGAGGCAGGCAGGGAGGGAGGTGAGGGCCATATTTTATTTCCAAAAAACATAAATTCACTCATCTGCTGGTGAGATGAAAAAAAAAA
>NW_007579458.1:84366-144761 GCF_000690725.1 Stegastes partitus | reverse complement strand
ATCAACTTTTAGCCATTTGATCCTGACTGATTCCATCTCTACGCTAGGTACAACCTCTAATAATAACAATAATAATAAGTAATTAATGAAGTTACTTCTGTTTTTCTGCATTTTAATGCTGCATATATTTAATAAACTCAAAGGACAGACTCCTACAAACAGCTCCTCTTGTTGGATTATATTAATTAAAGGTGAATGTCATCAAAGTGACTTGTTCTGTCACATTAATGCTTCATTTTTATGGACATTTTAGTTGGTAATGGGTGTTAAATTGTGGGGCAAAGTGAATGAGAAAGGTGTTTTATGAATTTTGAAGCACATTATTATGTCTTTTGGACCAATAACAAGGAGCTGAAATGTGGAAAAACTAAATCTCTCCATGCAGCTCAACTGTTGATGCCTAATCGTTAACACAATGGCTCTAAGTTCGAACTTGTGATGATCTGAGAGTCATACGTAAATGTTGCTTGGTCTTACAGAAATGCAGCCAGGTTGCTCACTGAGACGTGAGGCCGACATGTTCAGATGTTGTCAGATTAAAGGAAAGAGCTTCTGAAAAGGACTTGAGACTCCTCCATCGTGCTGACGCTGGAATATCTGGCAGAGCGACACTAACCTTTGCTTTGTGTGTCTCTATTCTGTGCACAGAGTCTTTAAATACTGTGATGATGCAAAAACAAAGACGAACGTAATCAAAGTACAATGAATACTATACTATAACTGCATATGAAGCTGTGGAAGATGGCTCGTGAACACCTGGCACCTATGAAAATATTGACTCAGATTGAAACCCCTGCTAACGGGGGCTTTTCTCTTGACATACCCCGTCATTGGGTTGCCTTCCTCTGCTTTTCCACTCTACCAAGATTTCATGCTGATTAAAATAAACACACACTCTGGAGGCATTACCCACTTTGGGGAGATAAGTGGTGAGAAAAATGGTTAACAAAAAGTTGGGGGATGAGTATCTGCAGAAGAGATGAACCACAGGAAAGAAAGAAAAGCACACCGGAGATTCATTTTTCTCCAAGGACATTTCATTTACTGCTACTAATCAGATGCTTGCTCATTCCAGCCATTTATCTTTCAGCTCTACTGGGGAAGCCTTCACAAGCGTTGTTGGTGAGATGTTACGCATAAAGCTTCCCCCTGGAACACCTGCAGTGCTTCAATGTGTCCGTGTGCTCAGGAGAGCTTATGCTGGGGGGGTTACGTAAATGTTTTATTTCTCTACAAAGAGCCTCATACTCTCCCTATATTGGCTAACGCAATCAATAATCAAGACAAATTTTCTTCTCGCTGTCGGCGTTTGCGTATCAGCGGCTCTAAGCGAATGTCAGCTTTTTTGAACTTCCTTGTGTGTGACAAAGTACGTGAAAGGTTGACGGAGAGAGTGTGAGAAAAGGAACAGACAGAGAGACAAAAACACATGTACTGTGCGTTTGTCTCTCGGCCAGTGAATGAAATATAGGGCCTGAAGTGTGTGTGTGACTGTGTGACTGTGTGTGTGTGTGTGTGTGTGTCCTGGCACGTGTGAGGTGGTGTGTGGGCGTCGAGAGGGAAAGCTCATAAAACCCATGATCACACTGATGAGGTCACGGGGAGTGAAACCGGAGAAAGCCTTTCATTTCCTGTCTCATTCCATCCCTCTCTCTCCTACCTCCATTCATCCATCTCTCCTCCACACTCCTGTCTATACTGCACTCCTGTTTTTCACCGCTGATGCCAAAAGTCAGAGTCTTTCTCGCCCCTCTGGCTATCTGGAATTTTTCACTGTGTCACCTAACAGCGGAAAACGAGAATACGAGAGAGAGAGTTTTGTTTTTGAAAAATCTGACTGAGGTTTGCGTTCAGCTTTTGACAAATGAGTCTAGAAAATGTAATTTTGGGTTCTCACATTAAAACTCCTTCACTTGTGATCTGGTTTTTACCACTAATGTGCTCGCACATGTAGCGCAGTGTAATGGCTATGTGTTTCTGTCATGTTACGCTGTCGGGCTGCCTTTCTTTAAAACGCAGCAGCTCGTACAAAGTGTGTCAAATATCAGAAAACTATTTTTAAAAAATAGTCCAGAAACCCGAGATGACATGATTAAATGTAATGACAATCCGAAGATGTTCAGCTTGCAATCATTTAAACAGAGAAAAGCAGAAGAGCCACACAAATAACAGTTTGTAATCCATTAATTTTGGCTTTAAAATTGACTTGAACATGTAATCACTTAATTGATTCGCTATTTTCTGTTACTTAACCAACCAGTTAGTTGACCGATTGTTGCAACTCTAAAGCGATTTAAAGTAAATCACATACAGGCTGGAAATTATATCCAAAAACACAAGGACACACTCACTCAGACCTACACATGGGTTTTTGCAAACATTGTAGAATTTCTTTAACAATGCTGCCCTCTTCCAAAGCTGAAATTACTGAAACTTGACAAAACAAAAGATTTAAATTGAGCAATCTGCATGACCAAACTCTGGACATGTTTGAAAAAAGCACACACACAAATATTTGAAGCTAATACAGTGGGTTGTAGCTTATTGTTCCACAGGGCCCCGATTCATGGAAGTTTGCTAAACAGTGGGTTTGGGCTCAGCGGATTGCCAAGTCCATCACCAGATGTTGAGAGTCAACATGTGAGTCTGACCACAGACTGGAAGTAGACACACTGCTTTTCTCACAAAACAAAAAAACGGAGAACCGGAGTGAGTGAGTTGTGGCACTGCTGCTGCTAACCCTGAGTTATCTTCTGCTGGAGGAAACCAGCACTAAGGCTTTGCAATCACAGTGTGGCGATGATAACCGCCGACCAACAGAGGAAAGGAGATGAAAAGAGGCTGATGTTACTGTGGATATGAAGAGATGATTCTTAATGTCTAACTGTTTTGTATGCATCACCTAGTAAATAAAACAGACATCTAAATACTGCAATATACCGTTCTATAGTATCTCTGACGCTAAAGCAGGAACGGGATGGAATCAAAAATGGCCGACACCTCCTGCACTGACAGCTGATGACTGTTTAGCGGTAAATATAAAGCTATTTTGGTAACACATTAGCAATCCCTTCCTCCCTTCCAACACTGAACATCTCTGTGATTTGTGTGGATATTAGGGTTGGGCTATTGGACGAATATCATCGGCCGAGTCCACAGATTCTATTCTGGGGTAAAAGCCAACAGCAACAACTGTTCCTTCCGCTCTTGTTTTAAATCAGAGCGTTGTCAAAGTGTGAGAGAAAGAGAGAACAGAACGCAGCACTACGATGAAATAAGACTTTAAATAGTAAGAAAGGGGAAAAAAAATGCCTATGTAGTGGTCAGTGTTGATATTGTGCTGCAAAACTGGACTCTTAAAAGTTTCGGACGTCTCCAGAAATATATCGAACTGATCCCCACAACGTGTATCGTAATCAGAGTTTACTTGCCTTGAAATTTGCGGAGCTGAAGGACTAAATCCTCTTTGGCTTTTGCCATCACACCAAACTTTCTTTTTGTACTTTTTACACCAGACAGCACTGCAGCCTGTTCGCAGAGCTTCAGACCTCTAATACCTTTTTTTGACAGGTGGTCTGAGAAATCCGAGCTCAACAGAGAAAGCTATATTCTCCACTCGATGCTTGCTTAGCAGGACGCACTTACTGGCTGTGAGAACTATTCTCTCTGCTCCTGTGTGAAAGAAAAGTTAAGACGATTTTCTATCCACCTGAGTCTCGGTGGCTGAACAAGAGACAACAAAAGGGAACCCCGCGTGACCACTTGGGATGTTTTTCTTTGTTAATTTGACTTTTAATAGCCCGTGACTTATAAAAGAACAAAAGCGTGTTTTTATGAGTGTGACACTCATTTAATCGCTTGCTTACCATCAATTTTCTTCACATTTCACCGAAACCTCAAGGCACACCTGAGCTCACTTCGTAACACAACAGCCGAGAGCCGGTGCAGCAGAGGACAACAGAGAAGTACACAACTCCTCCCGCGGTTACTCTGCTTCTTATCGCCGGCTCATTACTGGTCAGTGTTTGACAAAAACTCCATGGGGTAGCGGTAGCTGGCTGCCAGATTGCCTGTCCCATCTGTGTGCTCACGTTTAGTAGAGGGAGGAAAATTAAAGGCGGGAAAAGCAGGAATGGTGCTGAGGGAAGCTGTGTGTGCTTTCTACCAATACATGTGTTCCAAAAAACGCTGGAAACATAAAAAAAAAAACACGAGAGGCTGCGCCGAGCTACAGGATATGAGATCAAAACAAACACAAGATAACAAAATGACAAGAAGAGTTAGCGTCAAACGGAACGAGGCACCTTGATTAAGCAGGAATTTCTCAACAAAAAACTAAACTGAATGCGTATAGAAAGACGATGAAATACAGTATGTGAATCTGTTCTCAGATCATCGCCGAGCAAAACTGCCACAAATCATTAATCCTGATCGAACATCTCTTTGTGTTTGTGTGTCTAGAATATATAACATTTGTGCGCCCGGGGGGAGATAGCGGAGCAGCAGCAGCACTAAGAGTGATTAGGTATTCTGCATCCAGTATAAGGTTTAGCACGGGGGACCCGGGGCTTTCTCAGAACCATATTTTATGTATGTTTTTTTTTTATTTTTTATTTATTCCAGTTTCATAAAAACAAACAAATTAGATAATGTGGATGGGGAGTCTGGGATTAATTTTGAAGCAGCTGATTAGTGTGTGTGTGTGTGTGTGTGTGTGTGTGTGTGTGTGTGTGTCATGGGATGATTGTGTCTGGGACCATGCCCTAAAAAGCCTTCAGGCTTTACTGCAGTCTGGGAGATAGAAACACTCCCACCTCCTCCTCCTCCTACCATCCCCGTCTCCACCCGCCCCCCCAGCCCCTCTCATCCTCTCATTATGGTTTTTTTTTCTTCACATTTTCCTGTTGTCTGGAAGAAAAACTTGTTCTTTAACTGCTGTGTTCTTTCCTCTTTTCTTTTTTTTTTCCATCACATCACACATCTGCTCCCACCTCCCCGCCTCACGCCGCCTTCCATCTTTTCCATTCTCGCTCCGACGTGACTCCTGAGCGTAAAATTTTGCGGAAATCTTTGTTTTGAGAAAGTGAGCATGGAGAGTGTAGGGTATAACGGAAAGGTTTTTATGTCAAGGTACAATGTAAGATCCGTTTAGGATAACATGTCGACTCCTTCACTTGGCTTCTTAAGGCTTCACATGAACAGTAAACCACAAACAGCACAGGTGATAGAAAGGTGTGACCGGACAAACTGTTCAGCACAGAACAAACCTTGAGCTCACCTTGAAGAGCTAAAATTAAAGGATTATCACATTTACAAAAGAAATTAACAGTTCAAGTACAAAGCTAAAACTAAAGTGCAAATAATTACGTGTTCCATCTAACAAAGCGTAGATGTTAGTATGTTTACATCGCTAACTACGGGGTCAGTGGACAAAAAAAAGAACATTTTTAACTGAAAATGAGCAATCAGGTTTAGTCACAAGGAAAGTACAACTCCAAATCAGCCTGAGAATAAATACAACTTTTTCTCCCTTGAAGTGAGTTTCTAAAGTTTCACATCCATTAAAATGTTCATTTTGTTTCTGGACTTGTAACAGCTGTTTGTAATGTTGGATGTTTGGTGTAAATATTTTTGCATGCATGTTGAAAACTGCAGGACCTTGAAGAAAATGCAGACATCAGTTGAATTGTGTTATCATAACTGCAAAATAAAGCGCCGTTCCTATACGCTTTAACAGGCTTCCTGTTAAAATGAATGTGTCAGCTCAGCTTGCAAGAACCGGATCAGTTCTCATCCACAGTCACTGTAAGCGTCGGGGAGCAATTTGTCTCTCAGTAGCCTTGTGTGGAATTTTCTCGTCTCAAATCAAGTCCAATTATAAAAAGTGAAATGTGGGAATAAAGAGAGTCTACTGCAAGACCCTGATCAGGTCCAACCCAATCCGTCCCCTCTGAGAGTCCACACTCAGGACCCGGACCTCCACCCGTTCCCCAGGTCCCAGAGCCAGGCTGCGTCGGCGCTGGCTGACAGGCAGCTTGTCCAGGGTGATGTTGCTCTTGTGGATGAGGCCCGAACGGCCAACACCGATATCTACGAAAGCCCCGAACAGAGCCGTGTTTTCCACCCGGCCCGTCAGCACCGCGCCCACCTGCAGATCGCTCATTGAGACAATGCCCCGTTTAAAGTCCGCCTGCCCAAAATCTGAGGATGGCAAAGAGAGAAGTCAACAGAGAGATTAGCAAAAAGGTGAAGTGGCTGGATGGAAGAGGGAGAGGGCAAAATCAGGTAGGGGGCAGTTGGTAGAAATGTTTGAGAGGATGGACGGGGAAGGGGGGTGCAGAGGAATCACAGGGCGGGGCAGAAACGACAAACAGATATTACATTTCAAACAGCAACTCAATACTTGTGTGTACATACTTCCACATTTCTCAGCGTTCTATTCAAACCCCACTTTCCACTTTGCCTGCTCATGAGATCTTTTTCCTCTCTGTAACATTAACACAAACAAGGAAGGCGTTCGCTCCAGGAAATAGTCTGGTCCAATTATCCTCCCCACAGCACTGATTTCATGCGGTAGCCTCGGCCCATCTGTTTACTCAGCTGAGCACTGGCTAGGAGGCCAAGCGTAGTGTACTGCAACCGAATAGGGCCAACCTGAGAATGAACCTTGAAGCTGCGTTCCTTAATTTTGAGAACAGTTAGCCAGCACTAACGCCGTATGCAGGCCTGAACTTTTTAACTCTCCACATGAAACTGTAGGAAACAGGAGAGTTTGATAAAAAAAAGGCACAGGAATGATTCTGTAAAAGGTTTTCTTCACTTTCTTTGTTTTGCCAAAACGAGGCTCATCGGCTATTTTATTCATCAGAAATGACCACGCCTAATATTACATGCATGCATGAGTACGGAGTTGCACACACAATAATCACAACTGGGTCAGAAATATTTACTTTCCTTGCAGTTGGCTCAAACTATCCTCTGATTTCAAGCTCTCAGTGTCGCAGCCTATAAACCAGTATTTACATCACATTAATCAGGATTTGAGCAACTTGTACTTCCATGTATCTGCATTACGCGACCTTGAACCTTGCATTTCACGCACCTGGGTTTTCAATGAGGGAAAAAAAGAAAAAGCCAAAGACAGAAATGTGTCATAATCTCTTGAGAAAACAAATTTGAGCCACAACAAAGCGAAATCTAAAAGTTTGTGACTGTGCACGGTTTTATTGGTATGTTTATATGTGCCTGAACTCCAGAGCTGGAGATTAAGGAGAAAAACAGAGTTCTTTGTGCATTTGTGAATGTGTGTGTGTGTGTGTGTGTGCCTGTAAAGACACTCTGTCCAACAACACAGTCTGCTGGACCCATCACACCCTGTCAGAAACATACTGCTTGTATTGTTGGGCTACAGGGAGGAAGCCACAGCACTGTCAGATCCTATCGAGTTACACTGCCAAGACATGCCTATTATAGCGAAGGCAAGGAAAGTCGGTGTGCGCCGTAACTAGCAAACCAGTCAAAGAGCTGGATAAATACGCGTTCGATGTTCTATCAGTCAGCGGGGACCTATAAAGGACATTATGAAGGAAAGACGAGAGACTAAGAAGTTACTGTGACTGATGGGTTGCAGCGTACGGAATTTTTCTAGGATTCAAAATAGTGACAGTTTTGTTGTTCGGTAGCAGGATTTTCGCACAAAAATACACGTGTAAATAACAGACGGAAGAAAATAGAGTTCAACTGTGGTTCGGTTCAGTTTATATTCCCTACCAGTCATGTAACTGAACGGTGTGCGGCGAACCCAAACGTATACAAACACTAATTCCTCTCAGGATCTTGAATGTGCCTTTTTTAAAAGAATTTGCAGAAATGTTGAGTTTATATACGCAACATTTGTTCCCCTTTGTAATTTTTTGCCAGTATTCTTTGATTTAACAAAGCGTTTTTCCAAATTAAAATTCCATCTTGACTCTACTTGCTTACACTGTGCTAAAAAGAAGAGCTGATATCAGTATAACAGTGTGAAAGTGAGTGGTGGGAGACTCACTCTGTCTTATGTCGAACCCGGGAGGCTGCGTGAGGCCGTCCATGATGAGTTTGAGGGTCTCAGGTGTGGTGTCCAGCGTCCGGGCCAGCTCCTCCACACAGCTTGTCTTAACCTTGCTCTCCACACAGTTTCGCAGACCTGCACTCCCAATTTGGTCCACATGCCCACCCACGAATGACAGAAATCTGGAGAGAAGAGATGTGTGAAGAAGAAGAAAAAAACGTATGTAAAATACAGAGTGTGAAAATTAAACTTTTAAAACTACAAAACGCTGACAGCTTTGAAGGATGGAGTACAGGTGAAAGAAAGAGGAAGGGAGGAAAAGTGATGACATACTGGGAAGAATGACGAGGAGAAGAAAAAAAAGAGGGAGAAGGAAACAGGGAGGGAAAGAAACATTATAAGCTCGAGCAGGTAAAGTGAGCGGGATCTGAGGTGTGAGAGCAGCGCACACAAAGTCATGAGCTGTCGAGGTGGAGCGCTCTGTTCTGAAAAACACACACATGTACAAATATACATATTTAATTTACCCCCTGGTAAATCAGGTAAACCCACAGCGGGCTGTAAACGCCCCGACACCTCGTCTCGTGAAACTGCCTCCACTGTGCCGAGGCCGGACCGCCTGTCTGTCAACCACACTTGTATCACTTTATTCGAGCACAATGTCCCACCATGTACAGTCATGTCTAGACAGTCAGTCAGGTCGCACCATTTCTAATTCACTGAGCCCGAGATATAAATCCAAACTAATTAGCTAGCCTGCGCTCTAAACAGGCTTAGTAACAAACCGGAGCCAAAGTAGCAAATAGAGGTTATGGAAAAACGTGAGATGTGTGTGTGTGTGTGCAGCGTGCATGCTGTATATATTATTTACAGTAGGCACTTGGCACAGCTGGTGATAGATGTGAATGCATTTGCGTCTACGCATGTGTTCATGTGTGGACCAGCTGGGTAACGTCCGTGATTGATGTCGCTCACTGGCAGCCTGACGCCAAACAGACTCCGCAGCTGTCCGCCCCGTGATGGACGCAACAGGTGGACGCGCAAACACACACGGACGCACACAAAGTTGATTCATACACAATGTTGCTCAGAAATGCTCGTTTGGCAGTAGCGGGGACAGTGCCGATGTAACTTGAAACGGCTTGTGTACAAACTATGTACGAGACAGCTGTGAGGTGAGAGGCCCCCGCCATCAAAGTCACCATCCACCGTCCAAAACGGGGAGACAAGCGGAATCAATCCCTCAACACCGGCGAGCGAGATTGGTGCAAAATAGTAGCTGAGTGTGTGCCAGAAATGGCTTAGTGGTGAGGAAACAACACCTTTGGACCAAAATGGATGTCTGTGTAACGCTGGGGTCTTCTCCCCTGTGTCTCCCAAAGCTTCTTAGCTTTCCAACCATATATCTCTTTACAGGAAAAGAAACAGTTGTGCCTTGATGGCTTAGCCGTCTAAGTCACATACCACATAGCCCGCCTGCTTGGAGTCCGGCCAGGTATAGGAGGTTGACAAATACGTTTTAAGACAGCAGAATCCATTTTGGACATCTTAGTTTGTTCATCTGAGAGTATAAGCTGCAGCCCAGGAAGGAATATTTGATTTCCAACTAAGATACAAGCAGCAGTGTTACATCCTGAGTCTCATTGCTCATATTTTAACCCTTTGGAGACGTTTACAGAGATACTAATCTGCCTTTTTTTTCTGCACGGAAGAATTTTTGGTGAGGTTTTAGGTGTCCCCCAAAGGAAAACCATTAATGCAAAAATGTTAAGAATTGTGAATAAAAAATATACATGGAGAGATTTTTTTTTTAACCAGTTTTGTTAACAAGGGTTTCATTTACTGAAGCGTAATGATCGTTATTGTTTATCTCATAGTCAGAAATAACAGGAAGTGCACAGATTTCTGTCAAATAAGGTAACATAGATTCATTGCCTTATTATACTGAGACCAATCATACTTATTATTGTGCATAGTCACCCCCTCTAAGGCACGTCCCGAGCCAGGAAAAAACAGTTATCTTACTGGGAATTCTGAAAAAAACAGCTTCTTGTGTTCATCTACACTAAAGGCAAAAGTTCAAACTGTTCTCTAATGGTGATCAAAATCATTCACAGGCTCAAGACAGAGCACACTATCAGTTTACAAATCAAATTAAGGAGCATCTCTTAAACTTGAGTGATAACAAATACTTAGGATTGGAGAGGAGAGATCTTATGAAGGATGTGGTGGGTTCTGCTTTCAGGTGTGTGTGTGTGTGTGTGTGTGTGTGTGTGTTTCTCCCATCTCATTTTTCAGCGGTGTATGTTAGTATTTAAGGGGTACCAGGACTCCTGAGGCCTCCCACCACTGTTGGGTTCATACTCCTGTAATTACTACCAACACCGTGTATGTGTGTGTGTGTGTGTGTGTGAAAACGGGGCTGGGTGGGCTACAATACAGATTTTATCCAGGTCCACAGCAAGAACCCACTCTGCCTCGTGTTATAGAAATATTGGGCCCTGACTGTTCCTTATCAGAGAGTGGAGCCCCTTTGATTCACACTAAATTAATGCTAATATTTCATGGGTGGGACTCACAACGATATGCTCCATTGATGTTTAGTTGTGAAATATTCTAATGTCTTCTCCAGCTGAATGACAACATCCTTTACAGAGAAGTTTCACAAACAAATTCCACCGTTATTGAAACAAAAGGTGGACAAATTGCGTCTGTGTTCTTTGCTTTTGTGTGTGTGTGCGTGTGTGTATATGGTTACAAAAAGGGGTTGATGTGTGGGCTGTGAGCAGTAATGGAGGATCCAGTTCCACTAATGTGATGAACATGATATTCCTTATACACCATAAAGAAACAACACACACACGCAGCATTCCTTCACAATCCTCCCCTCGAAGCCGTCTGTTGTCATCAGTTGGAGGTGAGGACGGGAGGAGATCAGCGAGGCGTCTCAGGGATGCCCTCGTATCTGATAAAGTTGAGATTTTGGATTTTGAGAGAGGTTAATGTGCCTCAAGAGGAAAGCATTTCAAAAAAGAGCTGCTCCTAGCATAACACAACGATTTAAAAACAATGAGCAGGAAGTCACACACCTGTGATGCGTTTTTTTATTTAAATTCGAACACTTTCCACAAACAAATTCATCAAGACAGCAGTTTTTTTTTCATCTGAATTAAGACGAACCACCACAGTTGAGGGTTTATGTGAGGAGGCAGCCAAATTGGCAAATCAACTACACGCTCATCAAGCATGATTATCTATTTTGCAGAGGCGTGGTGTACCCTCTGATTTAAAGTTCAAGCTTACGCCAGGCTGTCTAACTTTGAAGGAAGAGCAAGTACAAACATGCATAGCTTTTCCTTCACTTAGTCATTAGACTTCATTGACCATCTTCTGGAGCATTTAAAGAGGCGTAACATGCTGTGAAACCACAAGACAAATGTTGGGAGGCTTTAAAAAAATATATTTTTTCTCCAATTCTGCAAGAGTATGTAGAATTTAGACCATCAGAAAATGTATTTATATCAAGTGAGAAATTAATCCACACTGAATTGAGCAAATTCCCAGACCTGGATTATAAAGTAGTCATAACAAAGGATACAACGTTTGCCAACGCAGGATTAGGAAATCTGAACAGCGGGAAAAATAGAAAAGCAGACAACAATAAGGGGGCTGCTGAGAAATGAGGGGAAAAATTAATGATCGAGTGGGAGAGAGGAACAGACAAAGGGCAAGTAGGGGAGATGCACTGGAGGCTGGTGATTTTTCTGCCACATACATGCCAAAAAAAGTAGATGAAATTTGGTGTGTGATGCAAAGAATATCACTCCTTTTTGCTGCTTTAGATTAAATTCCATACCTCCATTCCTAGAATAGCAAACATTCAGGTAATTAACACAAATGTAGGTGTTGCATTAAATCATTTTAAAGTCTTTAAACTGTCAATTTTTACAGTCAAGAGTAATTTTGATTCGAGCGTAGCAGCATTTGGGCTCCTTGCTGAGATAACATCACGGAGGATAAAAGACACAGTTAAGAGAAAGAGAATAAAAAAGAATGAAACAGGAACATAAACATTGTAAGCTATATATGCTGGGTTGGATTTGGACGTGTGTGCACGCGCTGTGTAGGAAATAAAAGATATGCATGAGAAGAATTGAAAAGAATAGCTGGTGTATTAAAAAATAAGGAGTTGGTGGTGATTTGTGCTCCCTTATTTTAAACCTCTCACCCCTCAAACCCTTTATGATGAACAACTTTACAACCCAGTATTGAACACGCAGACACATAAATCCGCAAAGACACTCGGACACTTGGCTGAAGTAGGAACGACGAGAAAAAAAAAAAAAAAACACAGTTTCACACAAGCAACATCAATCTATCTGCATGTGTGTGCACACACACACACACACACACACGTACGTACGGAGGCCATTAAAGGCACATCAACATGAGGGGAGCAATGCTTAAACCCACTAGTGTCAGAACTTATGTAGACTAAACACAGTTGAGTGACTACAGCTGCAGCAGAGAGGACCCTCGCTCTCGCTCTCGCTCGCTCTCCTTCTGTCTGTCCGACTGTCTCTCTCTCTCCCACACACACAGGACATAGAAGTCTTGGGCAGATGTTCAATGTGCTTTTGATATCAGCATCAGCAGCGCTAACAATCATTTCTCACACAAGGACACACACGCACCGACGCGCACACACACAAAGCCAACGCCTCCTCTCTTGTATCCCATGTCTGCGTAAATCAAATCAGAGCCCTCCACCACTATAACCAACCCCATATGAGATGGTGTCAAAATCAACTCCATCTTAGCCTGAACATGCTTCGGCCAGTGGGGTAGGCTGCTGCACAAGTGTGTGTGTGTGTGTGTTTGTGTGCACTGTACCTGTGTGCCACGTGGTAGGACTCTGGATGTATGCAGGTCTGATCCAGAGGGTTAAATGAGGTAGGTACGCTGACACCGGTCTTTCCTTTGCCCTTCTTAGCAGCTGATTTCTCTGGTGCTGCTGCTGCTGCAGGCTCAAGTGAGGACTTGACACTGTTTTGGCAAGAAAGAAATGCATTTTATATGTGCAGGGTAGTCCAAGTCTTATGTACCGCATTCAGAACTGTGCATCACAAGCGTGATTCAGTAAATTAGTGGAATCTAGCCGTGCAGACGAGCTACGTTTTATTTCCACCCTAAAACAGTGGTGTTTTATTTTTAACAAGTATTTACTGATTTTCTACTTTTAACACTTTTAACATGTGAATACATCACTAAACAACAAATCAAACACTTGCAAATTAAGACAGAAGTTGACCTGAAGTTCAAATAATTAAGCGCTTTCCCTAAAAAGAAAAAAATAACACAGAAAAAAAAAATAAATAAAAATTTAAAATGTTGAAAGAAGCAACAGTCTCTCACAACAGGAAGTTAATACTTACTTCTACATTAACGTCACACATCTAATGCTTTCTCAATGTCACCAGTCTGATAAATATCAAAAACCAGCGGCCAGGAGAGAGGCAACTAACATTCTTCCAGAGCAGACCAATCGAGCTTCTGGCTAGTAGTCGGTACAGGTCAACCATTTTTCTTTTTCTTTTTTACCAATTGTAAAGATAAATGCCAATAATGTATAGTTTAGGACTGATCGATATTGCAGAAGAGGTGATTTGAGAGAAAAATCCTACCATAGAGTGAAAAATGTGTGAACCTCATTGCATTTCCACACAGAAAGCTTTGAAAAATATTACACTTGCAGCACTGCGGTGGAATAACAGGGTTAGATTTATGCAACTTTGTGGGGGTGGTGGATGTTCTCATGCACTAATAAACACTTTATCCACATATGTGCAATATTTTAACTAATGTCCAATATTTTCATTCCTACAAGTGCAATATACAGTGTACCTGACTGTTTACACAAATGTGTCAAGCATAGCTAATTTTGGTTTTTCTACTTTAATGTTTATATTTTTACTTTAGTTACACTTACATTGCTTGTATATTTACTTATATTTTGCCTCTGTTGTACATCACACTTATTATTTATTGGGCTTTAAAAAAAAAAAACGGGACCTAAGTACTAATTTCGTACCACAAACATGTAAATGTGAGCTGGCGTGACAATAAAGTTTCTTGAATCCCAGTCGAGTATTTCTGGTTTGTGTATGAGCATAATACGGTGGAGTCTAATTAGTTTTGTTTGCACCACTCACTCCATTAAAAGCTTCTGTTTAAAATAATGCAAATCCACCATCAATATTTTTCAACACCGTCTCTGTCTTTGTGCGGATTAACGAGGTTCTGGAGAGGCTTCTTTGCTCTGACCCATCTCTGCTTTACGTGATATCACCATATGACACCACATTTAAATGTTAAAGTGTCACTTTTAATGCTTTGAACAAACTTCAATGCAAGTAAATCAAAATGACCTGAATGGACAGACACCTAAACATCAGTCAGTTGTTTTTGGAATCTGTGGCAACCCTTACATGAGAAATAGCTACAAAAGCATCTTAGAAGAGTGTCTCTGTGGGTGTGGGTGTATAAAGCGTTCATACGTACCTCTGCAGGGTTTGAGGGTTGATTCTGATGAAGCCAGCACACTGCTGGTAGCTCTTGGGCCCCATGCCTTTGACCAGTTTGAGTTGCTCCCTGTTGATGAAGGGACCTTTCTGCTCTCTCCACTCTGCAATACTCCGAGCTCTGCCTGCATTCAGTCCCGCTACATGCCTAAGAGATAAAACAACAAATAAAAAACAAAAAAATGAGAAGATGCCTCACATCATCTGTTTACTGAAACAACTCCTGGAAGTTTGTTGACGTCTTTGTTTAATTCTAAGGTCTCTGTTTGGCATTCTAATTAAATAAAATAGTACAGATAAAAATAAAAGTGTTTAGTTTAAAAATGAGATAGAATCACTAATAACGCGCAGTTCTGTGGTATTTGCTTTGCACGCTGTCAAACAAACAGAGCACATTCAGCGACCGTGACCTGGCATTTAAAACAAGCACTGGAAACACAAGAGACACACACGGGCCAATATTTAGTGAGTATATTTGTCCAGTTTAGGCCGAGCAAAGAAGAGAGGTGATTTGAAACTCAATTAGGTCGACTCTGTTAATGCCCACAGTGACTCACTCGTGCTAAAACACACTGCTATGTCAACACTCCACATAATACCTCAGTCATCAACACGTCTGTGTGTGCCTAACGTGTGCGGGTGTGTGTAGCTTAACTTCTAGCAGGAGTGGAAAAAGCTCACTTGCAGAGCAGACAGGTAAACAGATGACCTGATGCCTGCTTCACAGCTGATGCCAGCTCATTTTATACGGTTTGTGTCCACCACAAAAAAAGTATGTGAGCGTATCTATATATGTGTGTGTACAGAATGGAGTGGCAGCAAACAAATGCACGTGTGCAGCGCTTTTAACCAATGATATGACATGTATATAAATGTTTCCTTGTCTGTGTGTATGTTTCTATGTGTGTAACTGTGTCTACCATGCCTAATCCTGTCTGTTGATTCCAGTCAGCCCAGTAAGTGGGGCCAGGGTGTGAAGCATAGTCTAAACAGAAAGCTGGCATGCTGTCTGTGTGTTTGTGTGTGTGTGTGTGTGTGTGTGTGCGTCGAGCACACGCCCGTGCATGAGTGTGAATGAAGCTTTGCCATGTTGTGACGGCTGAGGGAAAGTATGTCAGGGGTCTGAGCCTCATTTCATCTCTTTCTCAGAACCTGCATGTGTGTGTGTGCAGGACAGAGCGCTCGTCTGCACTCATGCATTTGTTTGCGAGGACACAGTATAAAGGACTGTGACAAAGTTTTCAGCTCTTTAGATGTTTTATGCGTCTTGCAGTTACATCAGGGAGGCATGTGATGGATCCCAGTTTCATTCTGAGGCCAGAAATGAAGCAAGAGTCATTAAAGACCCCTCCCATAAATATCAAGCGTTTTTTATCTTGTTAACATGTTCACATATTTTAGGTTTTTTAATTATTTTTTTTAAATATATAAGCTGGAAGTCATATCATCAGCAAAATAAGCCACCAGGGGCCTGTACTATGAAGCGACATCAACATAGGGTTAGGGGTAGTCAACCCGGATCTCTAAAAAATATCCTGCTTGACTAACCCTAACAACGGCACTCAGGATAACCGGTCCTACGACGGCGGTTATCAACTCAGTAAGTCAACCCAGGTTTGTCTGATCTGAGTATGAGCGTGTGCACATAAAACGTCTGGCTGCAGAACGGCTCACTTTACCGCCGAGGAGCAGTAAGTTCAGCGTAAGTTACCATGGCGATGTAAGAAGTGAACCACCGTCATAGGACTGAAAACCCAGGATTTAACCTGAAGTTACCTCGCTAACCCAAATCCTGCTTTGTCGTACAGGCCCCAGGTGCATTTCTAGTTTAAAAATATAATCTACTGCTGATAGTCTCTTTTAGACTTTTGGAGTTTCAAACACAGCAACCGATCCTGTAAACTTGCAGCAAGGAGCCTTCTGCATCATTCTTCTTCAAAATCAGTTTCCTAATCAAACATGTCGGCTCTAATTACTCCAGTTTTACAAATTGCCACTGTGTTGTGTAGAGTTGCTTTACAGTGTTTGAGCAGAGTTGTAGGTAAGATTTTAGGGGTTAAATCAATGACTGTAAGAACTACATTCAGCAAACAAGACGAAGAAGGGCACCAAAGAGTCCTGTTCTGTCATCAAGTAGTCAGTCCTGGATTACATAAAGAACACAGAAGAACTGTGGCGAATTCTTTAGGATGCTCGGACCATCTTATGTGGACCCTAAACAGCTGTGTGTGAGTGTACCAAGAAGAACCTGTTCTAAGGCAGAGGGTGGTCTCACCAATTAATGACCGGTTTCTCTGTTTGCTGGACTTAATTGATAAATACATTTCAGTGCCTGAATGTTTTTTTACACAGCGCCGTGTGTGTCTGTCTGCATCGTCTACCTCATCAGCATCTCGGAGCAGATGTTGACGTCCACCCCCACGAAGCTCACACACTCCTGCACCACTCCGTCCAGCGCTGCCTTCAGAGCTCCGGTCGACACGTCATGCTGGAAAAGCACATTTCACAAACCCACACGTATTTATGGATGCACGTACCATGCGAAGACACAGAAGAAATATCAGGATGAAAACAACATTAAATCACCGCTTCAGCCTGTTGCTCAGGAAAAACATCGGCCTACATTCTAAGATACACACACATTATTGAATTTCCCTTCTGGGATAAATAAAGTATTTTTCATTTCACACATACGCAACATGAGCAAGTCTTCTCTAGGATTTGTCTATTCTGTTAGGGACAGACTGACACCTAAAAAAAAAAGTTGTAGACAATTATTTTTCATGTATCCTAAAGCTAATACGCTACATTCTGCTGCCCCAGTGCTATAATGTTTAGTCACATATTCATAAATCTTGCCTACCCAGTATATTTTATTGCAGGTTTTTTTAATGGGCTTTACATAATCATGTCCTGTTTACATAATCCCCAGGCTGCACATTTCTATTCCATTTTTTGCTATACCACTATTGAGTCTTGTGTAGCCAATTTTCCAAACGGGATTAGTCAAAATTCATTCTTTAAAGATAAATATGTTATATAACAATAAAACACTGATACACTGAGAGAAGGCGGCGCTGACTGACAGCTAATACAGCCAGTAGGACTCAGAGAAAAAAACAAAGTCAGAGAGAAAGAGCTGATTGACAGACGGAGGGAGCGCAGGAGGGAAAAGAGAGCGCAGAATGTTTAGTTTGGCTTGTCAACAATCTCTCCCGCTAATACACTGTTCTTGTTAGTGTAGCTCTCTGTCAATAAAGAGCCTCCAAATGAACCCCTCACACTTCTCAAACACCAGCCAATCAACCAGTTTTAGAACATATTTTCCAAAAGGACTGGAGTCATTTTTACTAATAAGAAGCAGTGGAGGAGAGGCAACAAGGAAAGTGGAAAGGAAAGGAAAGGAAAGGAAAGGAAAGGAAAGGAAAGGAAAGGAAAGGAAAGGACGGGACTGAAAAGAAAAGGAAAGGAAAAGAAAGGAAAGGAAAGGACGGGACTGAAAAGGAAAGGAAAGGAAAGGAAAAGAAAGGACAGGAAAGGAAAGGAAAGGAAAGGAAAGACAGCACTGAGAAGGAAAGAAAAGAAAAGAAAAGAAAAGAAAAGAAAAGAAAAGAAAAGAAAAGAAAAGAAAAAGAAAAGAAAAGAAAAGAAAAGAAAAGAAAAGGAAAGGAAAGGAAAGGAGAGGAGAGGAGAATAAAACATCTCCATTGATAAACTTGGTGAAAACAAAACACCCAAATGAGATTAACGAAATTCTATGAGGTCTAGCGGCCAAAGAGAAGCCAGAGGCTGTGGTGGGAGGACAGGGCCAAAAACCAAAGAGTTCAGCTGGAGACTGATGCCTCAGCATCTGCTGGAGGATTAGCTGACACTCTAAACTAGACTACTGTTGGGCTGTGATTGTGTGTGTGTGTCATGTGTATGAACGTGACCGAGACTAGCATGGGTCGTCCTGTAACATGATCGAGCTCTGAACAAACACTGACTTGTAAACAGATAACGACAACGCCAGCTAGCAAACACACCCTCGTCTGTCAGCAGTAACAGGACGGCAGGACAGATGAGGACAGAGAGGGAAGCTGAGGATGAGTGACGGAGAGCTTTTTTTTTTGGTTTTGGTGGGCCACTGGTTTGGACAAATTGCTCAGGACTGACTGACGATCCTTTTTTATGAAATACATGTATAATATGAACAGTTGTTATTTTCTTACTGCAATCTAAAAGACAAGGAAAAAGCACGTCATCCTTAATTTCACACAAAACGTAGAGGCCTGCTCCTTCAAGTTCTTCAACACTGTCCTACTAAATCACACCACTGCTGCCTTCATTAAGCTGATTAGTTCCCACTTCAAACATGACAAACATCTCTAACGCTTCCCAGCCCTTCCTTCAATCACACCTCACCCGATTAATTACAATAACTGCAAAAATAATTACTCCGATTATTATCACCGATATCAATTCATGAGAAAATTCTGAGAATTTGCTTCAATAAAGAGAAATTTAGATAGGAAACAAAATCCTAGAGAACTGGAAGAGCAAAGAATATATCATATAATATCTGTCAACAGCAATCAGAACGATGGGATGGCGTGGAATGAAGATATTCTATGGATTTTCCCACATGGTCACATTGCCAAGATGGGAAGCTGAGGAACGAGGAAGGACACCGTGTCGACATCTAATCGACAGAAAGTGTCTGCTGACGTTTGTGTTGTTGATGCAGCACTTTATGAACACGTTTTAATTCTGCTGTGTGTCTCTTTGTGACCTGGTGTTGTGTGATGTAACGTCAGTAAACAAATTATATTCAAGGAAATTAAATAAAAGAAGAGTTCATTTGCAAAAACAGATTTTTTGTAGATTTTTGGAAAATGTTTTTTTTTGTTGTTGTTTGCTTGAGATAATGTCAATCAAACTAAAATTGAGTGGGTCAGACTCAGTAGAAATGACAAAAATAGAGATAACTTAAGTCTGATTGATATTGAAAAAAAAATCTATATAAATAAATATATATATAAATAAATATATAATAAAAATAAAAATATATATATTTTTTAAAATAGCAATTTAATTAATATTAATAAAGTTTTATTCTAATTTATTCTAATTCTATTGTCTACAATTCTACCATTTCATTTAGCAGATGCTTCTATTTAAAGCGACGTACATCTGAGAGCAGATACAACACGAGCAAGGATCTGGTCAGGAGGAAACAATCTAGATCGGTGCCATAAAACAAATTCAAGTGTGATCGGTTGCTGATACCAATAGCAGGCTGTGTGGGAGGTAATAGGAGTTTTTGTTTGTTTGTTTGTTTGTTTTTGTCAAGTGCAAAGGTGTTCAGTGAAGAGCTGAGTCTTTAGTCTTTTCTTAAAGACTGAGAGGGAGATTGAACAGAGTTTGGTGGTAACTCGTTCCACCAGCGTGGAACCACAGAGGAGAAGAGTCTAGCTGTCGACCTCGGGCCCTGTTGCGGTGGTTGGATCAGGCGTCTTTTTGTCGGTCGAGCGTAGTGAATAAAGAAACGTCTTACGTGAGCAATTTTAACAACATATACAGACAGTACAAACAGAGGAAAACTAAGGTCTCTAAGGTTCTGACTGCATCAACTTCAATCCACAAAAATAACTAATTATCACAGAGAACTGGTTATCCTGGTTATTTTCCGTTACCGAGCTGCAGTTACTAATTACAGGTTTTTAATTTCATGATTGTGGATCTGAATACTGTTCCTAGAACTAATGAGAGCTTACTGTTTCCTCTCAGTAATTATTTACTGGATACAATCTTTATTAACTCAGATTTAATTTTTAGTTCTAATGTTTGCAAGAACATCCTTTAGGCCGATTACTGCAATATCAACAGAAGCTGTTCCAAGTCCCGCCTGCAGTAATTAGGGTGATAAAAGTTGTTTGCTTCAGCAGAGAGGAGGTGAGAGGACAGCAGAGAGACAGCACAGCACCCCTGCTGACTGATGTGGTGATCTGCAGTCTCAGTGAGCTGAAGGTGTCGTGGTAACGCAGCCGGAGGCAATTTGGAAACAATAAAAATAACTTTCCAAACAAGAAGAAGTTCCCATAAAACTAGGACTGAAAGATTTACGATTTCTGGTGAGCGGATATTAACCAAGAAGACACTCGGAGAAGACAAAGAGGAAATCACCTGTAATGTCACACCAGAAAAGAATGTTTTCACACGAGAACGGTGGAGGTGTGCGAGGCAGTGTGAGTTTTAACCTGCAGTAAAACCCCAAATGAATGTGTTCTCACATTCTTATTGAAACCTTATAGAGGTGGGAGTATACGCGGTGGTATGGTAGCTGCAAACACACGTGCACCTCCGTACATACCTGTGCTCTATCAGTGACGGGAAAAACTCAAACACCTGAGCTTTAATCCATTCTAGTCAAAAACGGAAGTAATGGGGAAAAGATCTAGAAACATGGTGATGGAGGTAGTAAACTCCAGCCACACGACCATGTGTCAGGGGTTTCTGAAGCATTTTTTAAAAGCAAATCCCAACTAACACAAATATTTTACTCTAAATTACTCGTGTTTGTAATGTGGCTTCGAACAAGGCTTGGATTTGCTTAATTTGCTGGTTATAAATCCCCATTCTCGTGCCAGCTGAGGACATACTTATGACCTGTTAGACTGCGTATTCATGTCTGTATATATGTGTGTACAAGTTATTGGTTTCCTCTGTTTCCTATGAAATGTACTCTACTGTGTAAATAAAGTTTTTCTTGCTTGTTAATGACTCCATAACGATTTGCTAAAAGACGTGCAGTGTGGGATTTCCCTCTCTGGCACAAAGTAACGCCATCAATTCTGCCAAATCGAAAACATACAGTAATGCAATCTTCAACTGAAACTTCACCGACGTCTGACTCTAACAATTGCATATTTGAAATATTAGCAAACCTCAGCTGTATCCTAAAATTACACTGGCATACATGGCCAGCAAATGGCTTTTCAGGCTTCACTTCAAAGAGAAACCCTGCAAAAATTAAATTAAAATAAAATAAAAAGCTCTGGCTAGATGTGAAACACCACATTTATTGATTATTATACTCAACAGATACAGCTACTGGCTGGCCTACTCATAAACAGCACAAGTTTGTATTCACCTACAATATACAGAAGCTCAAATATTACAAATCAATAATTAATAATCATCATCTTGCCGATCAAATGAGGCACAACTTAACTGGTCACCAATTTGCTGCTACACAATAAAAATCTGTTTCCATGCCTGCAAATACGTCGTAAACACGATCCCAGACAGGCAACTAAAACACACACACATACACGCAAGGAGGAAATAAAAGTTTTTTTTTTTTAAAAGGTCACAGTTTGAACAGAAAATTCTAGTTAAAGAGAAAACCAGGCAATCGGGCAAATCAACAGACACAGATTTAGAGAAGTGTGTCTCTGGCACCAACAGCAGTGATTTAATGTGCCAGAGCCGGAGTGGAAAAGAGTAACTGTTACAGAACACGAGCGAGTTCTGCTCTATTAAACATACGTACACACAATCCAGCATGTGTGTGTCTGCGCTGACATCCTGACAGCAGAGGCCCGCATGGCGCTCTCACTTAGTTTACAGTGGCACTAAAAGCTCCAGTGGAGCGTGTTGTCCTGTATCTTCTTATCTCTCAAGCCATGCGTCGCCCTGCTTTACCCTTTGTGTTGCTTTCTTTCATTTCATGTCAAGGTGAACTTGCTGACGGGCTTTAAGAGTCACAAATACAAAGTTTAACACAACCTTGAGCATTTATTTTGACAGTGATCGTCTCAAATGATTTTCACTCCACATGTGATTGTTGGTATTAGGATCAGAACTGCAAGGTGGAGCAAAGATAGAGATGTTGTAACACATCAGCAAGCAAAGATAGATACGTTACGATCCAGTTTCACCTCCGCTCCCTCATTCCTCGGTTCCACCTCCCAGACCCAAAACCTCAAAATCATCCAGAACCAATGGACTGGATCCCTATGTGTGAAGGTCATATTTGTATTGGCCGGAAACCAGCTGAAGCCAGCCAACCAATACGCAGGAACAAAGTGCTTCTGTCTGCACCTCGAGTACTTAAACGCTGCTGAGTTACCACATGTCAATCAGGCAAGAGAGAGGGGGAAAAAGACAGTGGTGAAAAATGCAGAGGAGGTGAGAACGACAGGAAAGCAAAATAAGCATTTCTGAGAGGTGTTTCGACGAGAAAGCGGAAAGACGTTGTCGTCCTTTTCTGTGACGTACACACACACAGAGTCAGGTCGTCTACCCATGACACATAATCTAAAGCCACCAATTACAAGAGCGAGAGAGTGAAGGAAGGAGGCGAAGCAACTGCTAAAAGTCGAGGTGTTGACTGATAAAGATGGCAGAGATCTTTGGACTGACAACAGACTGAAATGCCGAATATGAATGATGCCACTGAGAGCTTGGCAGAAGGAACCACGCTGGAGCCTGAATGGCTGCATGTACTAAGAGCCTGAGGGAAGATTACAAACTGCAGGCTCAAATGTCCTTTGGGCTTTCTTTATTGCATTCAAACTGGGACACGGGGAACTTACTTTCTTGTCTTGCAAATTAGGCTTACTTTGTTGTATCTATTCTTTCGATGTGTGTCGCTACCCGCAATTTAACAAGCTGATGTGAGATAACGTTGGACTGATTTGAGCAAAACACACATGAAGACTGACTCATTCTTAAAATTTACTGCATGCTGAATTGGAATATGGTAACATCTACCAAGAATATAGGACATCCTATAAATACACAGCAGTCATTTAGCTGAACATACTTTCTTCAGGACATTCAAGCTTCCTGTGTTGATGAGATGCCATCAATTTGACAATGCAAAAACTAAGTCTACACATACTACAAGATATTGGTGATTGGTTGGGTGAAAGTAAATATAGTATCAGTGGGTGTGGCGAGAAATAAATGTAAACGTAGCCAGTCACAAAGACAGACACTGACTGTGGCTGAGCCCAGACTTTTGCTAAACATCTTACCAAGTGGGCTAATTATTGGTCTTAAACAAGAATAATTGGGTATAATTTAAGGTAAATTAAAACCTTTGCTTTCTGGAAGAGACATTTTGACATAAAAGGAAAAATCCCCCCAAAAAGTCTCAACAAAAACTTTGTAGGCAGCAAACAGTATTGATCCTATTGTGCCAAGGAGCATCAACGACACGGTGAAACATCTAAAGCAAAAATGTTTAAAGGAAAAAATCAACAGGAGAACCATAATAAAACCTAAAGTCAACATATAAATGGTGCAACGATGGTGAAAAGTGCGGTTGCCTATGTTGTGAGTGATAAAAAGTGGACGAGAAAGTAGAGTTTGTTGGGTCTGTGATGCTTCTTCTGGCATTACTTCACCCTCAACAGCAAGTATTGGCGATGACAGCAGTCCACAGAGGCAGAAGCAAGAAACAGATGTAAAAAATGACAGGGTTTTATAGTCCAGTACCAGTTTATGTTTGTGTGATGTTCAGTTTGCGGTTTCCTTGGTTCCATTATTATAAACTACTACTAATTTTTAGATAAAGGCCGATTGATGTAGTGACGTCCCCCTTCTTCATCCACATTCACATCCTTCATCTATCATTTAAAAAGTATTTACTGGTTGGAGAAAGATTAATCAAAGTTGTTCACGTCACTGCTTCAACTATTTCATTTGCTCTTGTTGATCAAAACACCAGAAAGCCTCGAGGGGAGGATAGCTGCATCAAAAACAGACATGGTTCTAAATTCACTTGAATCAAACTCTAACCAGTTTATGTTTTCTCCTCCCAGCTCAGCATGATGAACACTGAGCTTGGCACCAAAAATACCACAGAACTGGGCAAAGCAAATTTCAGGAGGATACCAAACTGTCACGAGCTGTTGAGCTGCCATTAAAAAAAAAGAAGAGGAGCTTGGTTGTTATTTGGAAACTTTAGAAATACTTAGGCCTGAAAAAGGAAAAACATATATATTGGGATAGTAGCTCTGTTTAAATATGCACTCCCTGGGTGTGTGAAACTGCTACTACACGTCATTCACTCTTAGATAATCAGTGGACTATGCACAGATGAACAAGGTGCCTGAGGTTATCTGAAGGTCAGGTTCTCCTTGACTGACAGCCTCTTTAAGGCCCCTGTGAAGTCCCTCTTTAGCGTATTGTGTACTATTCTAGGCATGTAGGCTTGGCTCTGTATACTGGTGTGTGTGTGTGTGTGTGTGCAAGCATGTGTGTTTGATTGTTTTGCAGGAAGTTGAGAAATAGCCATTAGGGTTTGATAAAAGGTGTTGGAAAAACACAAAACCATCTCCTCGCTGTCGTATCACTTTCACCTGATGATTTATGACGGGTATTTAACGACGCACTTATTCACACACACAAACACACACACACACACACCCACATAACACCAGAGGGACTGCAAAACAGAACATGAGAAAATGGGAACCGAATAAGTTCCAATACAGGCACAGGAAGTCGAAATGACTTCAGCAGGATTTCTTACTTAAAATAAAATCAGTTTGGAATATTTGGACAAAATGTTTCACCAAATGTTAAAACAGGAAGTCGGTGGGAGCGATTTATGCTTTTATTTTGTGGTCAAGAAGTAAGAAAATAGCTTCCCCTGTCACATAAGCTTCAATCAGCTGATTCCAAATCTTCATTATCAGCACTCAAAGATAGACCTCTACTTCTCAGTTTCAATTTTTTTTAATCTTTGTTTAACCATCCTGTTAATAATCTCATCCAGCTTGAGTGTTGTGGTGCGTGTTTCACCATTCAACCAGTGGTTAATTTCCTTTTATATGAAGCACGTGGCAGTCTCGGTAGAAAAGCAAAGCGCTAGAATAAATAGCCTGACATGACAACAGCCTGTAAATGTATTCTAAGTTGTTGAATAAGTAGACAACTGGCATCAGCCCGTGCAAATCCATTACACAAGCAAAAACACAAGATTCGCTCAACTCACACTTGCACTTAAACGCATGAACACTCAATAACATGCTGTGACAGATCGAGAGGAAATAATTAAAATGGTATCAGATAATGTTTGGCAGCTTCTGCCACTGACGAAGACTTTGAGAGTGAGTTTTTTTTTTTTTCCCACGCCTCAGAAAGCAGAGGCAGGAACTATCAATCACTGTCAAAGCCTCCATTTCTCGCTCTTCTTCCTTCCCTCGGCTCTGTCTGCTCCTGTCTCCCCTGTAGGCACTACCATTCAGGAGTGAAAGGTAGCAAGCTCCAGCCAGCGCACACACACTTGCACGGCCGCACACACACATACACACACACACACAAAGCAATATAAGGATCAGTGGTCTTGGTGCTAAAGTGACTTCACTTGCACTAGCCGCAGGCAAAAAAACTCACATTCAGTAAACTACATTTTTAAGTCGGTGCAAATGTGCCTGGAGACTCAGTTTTTCAACTGACCTGGTTAAGTTGAAAGACACTCATCACTGTCTGTGGGAAAACTTATAAATATGACATTTTAACATTAAACAACTCCTAATCTCTTTCTTTCCACAAGGATTGGGTTTGGTGTTCCTCGGATGACATGTTTAATCCTAATCAGAAGTTTGCTGTAGTAGCCTGTTTTATTGGTGTTTCGGCACACGGTGGGCTTAGAGACACGTAAACAAGAATCTGTAAAGCTTAGCCGACCCAGAACGTTAACAGAGCACAACATTTTATACAGATGGTCATAGCTGGGAATATGCAAATGTGATTGTAATCAAAAGATGGGAAGTAGATTTGCAAACAGGAGTTAACAATGACAGAGAGAAAAAGGTGAAGATTTTAGGGGTCAAGCAACGAACAAAAGTGTGATGGGATGAAGGAACGACACTGTGGGGGTAGGAGAGTGTCTCCAGACACAATCTGATTACCAAATTCACATTTAGCCTCTGGTTAAAAACACCAACAGGATGTGTTTTTCTTCATCACTGGCAGCTCCATCAAGTGTCAAGAAGACATGGAGCCCAGTTTAAAAGCTGAAGCCTAAAATGATCTGTTTGCTACAACAGCTCTGATCAGACTCTGAGTCAAACAGCTGACAAAGTGACAGAAAGCTGCAAACAAAACTTCAGATTCCTTCACCTACATCTGATGCTATAACCCATGATGCTAACACTTGAAAGATAGAAGAAAAAAAAAAGCCTGATATGAAAGGATGATGGGCAGCCACTGGAACAGAAGAGGAGATATTCTCGCAAAAAAGTTGGAGCTCGGGAGGGAGGACGGCTGAAAGAGGTGAGGAGAAGAAGAGTGACAGTTTCTTTAATATCCGGCTGGCAGGCGATGTTTTCTTACACAGCAGTGTGTGTCTGTGTGTGTATTTTGCAGTAGCAGTTAGTTTCACGGCCCTGGGGATTACCCAGCTGTCAACAGACCAGAGCAACATAAAGAGCTGACTGACGGATGAAGGACTTGTTCAGAGGCCACACCTATTAAGTGTCTAATTATTAAAGGACACAATGCTCCTGCAATGTTTGTCTGCGTCGGTGTTGTGAACGACACAGAAGCAGCCTTTTGAAAGGTATTGTGTTCTATCACAACTACAAAAACAAAAACTAATAACATTGGCTCTCCAGTCAGACATGTATCGGGCCAAATCAGTATCCAGAAAACCTGTCAGCCAGTGGTGCTGTAGTGAAAACAATGTTCCCACACCAATACTTACGTCCAATCTGATTTTAATGGGCCTCACTTTTTCAGCCCTCAGCTCATTTCCGCCTTTCTCTCCGAGCTGTCACTCACTGGGTCAGCAGAAGGAGAGAGAATGAGAGCGCATGCTGTGCCAGCTGTCTAGAGTTACATCTGCCCTTATGCTTTTTGGGTCTAATGGCAATAAACTTTCAGAAAGCTCAAAACGCCATGAATCACACAAAAGAACTTGCTGGAAAACACACACATGCACGAGTGCACTTTTCTCACACGTACACGTTAAATTCAGATATTAAATGCATGTGAGCACACACGCACTCGCCGATCGACGGTGAAGAGGGACGGGAGGGAAGTGTGTGTGTTTGTGTGAGCTCACACACAGGTCAAAATGATGTCCCATCTCATATCTGTCAGCACCCGGAGTTTATTTACTCGGTTATATTATCATTTGTTGACCTAGTCACATGATCTGAGAGCGGGAGGTGCAGAACCCAGGGCACCCCAGAGAGCCCGAGGCAGGACGTGATGAGAGACACGGGCCTGTGACCCAACACGCACAAGCACTTGCACAATACGACCTGCTCCGTTCACTCTCAAATGTCCATTATTTTCCCCGTCACCTAGAAATCTCCCCATCATCCCTTTTTCCTTTGACTTTTGTCACCCTCTGCTGTCCTTTTGTAACCCCCCAACTCCTTCTCCTCTCCCTCACATTCAGAGCGGTTTTCCGCTGAGGCTCCTTCTCGACACTGTTGGATTCTCTTTCTTGTTAACACTGAAAAATCGGCCAACACTAACATATAAAAAGGCTTTTTACTCTCCCCAAATGTCAGCTGCTAAACGTTAAAAAACATTTTGACCTTGATGAAAGCTAAATAAATAATAACCGGCGTTTCTCTTAGCTACAGTATACGCTGCACAACACTGGCTTAGTGTGCAGGAGCAGAACTTTCCCTCAGTCCCTGTGAGGACTCATTGAACTTCTCACAGCTAAAACACTTTCAATTAATGTGTTAATTGAAAAATTGATGGACAACAATTGCGCAAAGATTTATCAAGCAAAAAAACCTAATCATTCAGTTTTTGGCTTTGGAAATTAGAAAAATAGTCAGATTTAGAGTCTACCTGTATCTTATTATTACCCAGTGATTAAACTGACTTGACATTTTCATCACAAACAGAATTTAACACTAATATCTAACACGTTACACCCTCTCCTACATCCCCTTCAGGTAATGTTTTGTAAATCAATATAATAAAATTTTAAACAAAATAACTTTTATCATCTGGATTCTGTCATTTTTTTGGTGAACTAATCAATACTGGTTCCATCGTGATTAGCTGGCAGTCCAATACCTTGACCTCATTGTATTTCTCTTTGTCATCCTCCGTCCTTCTTTGTTTTCTTTCTATTTCCATCCCCTCATGCTCTTTTCTCCGAGGACCTACCATACATGGAGAACAATACGGCTTTCATAGTTGATGCTAATAGTAGGCCGCGCTGAGCTAATGCTTATCTTGCCTTCCTCACACAATTACATACACACTCGAAACGCACAAAATCAACACTGAGCCAGCAGTTGCTTCATCTGCGCACACGCTGCAGCGCATATGGATGAAGAGCAGCGATCACACAAGCAAAAACAAATGTCCAAACATACGTCATGCCTGATGTCCATTAATTGAATTACTCATCCTTAGCATCATCTGTTGACACAGCCCTCAGCCAAGTTTATCTACTTCCCTGCTTGTCCCTCTTTTCTCAACCTGGTTGACTTTTTTTTTTTACCCCCTCATATGTGCTGTCCCATCTCCTGTTTCCTACATGCTTCCCGTCCCATTTCTGCTGTCTTGGTTTTGCCTTAAATGCAAAAGTCACACCTAAACTGTACAGGAAGTGAATAACTGAGTTAAAAAAAAGAGCCTGCAAACTGCTTAGGATGGAAAGATTATGCCAGTGGCTTGTAAGGACAAAGTATTAGGGGGTATGAAATGGGTAGGTTTTGATTTGTATAGGGCTTAGAGGCAAGGTGACAAGGAAACTGAAAAGACAAAAAAACAAAAGCGTACACGTGCATGATTGCATGCTTGCAGTTTTATGGCCAACAAGCAATTACAGCCGTCACCACAAATATGACAACACACTTACCTGGTATGTTCCAATGCCGATGTGTTTGGGATCTATCTTCACCAGCTCAGCCAGCGGATCTTGGACACGTCTTCCAATGGACACTGTCAACACACACACATGTGCACACACACACACACACACACACACACACACACACAAAGGGAGGAAGCACAAATGAGATCTTATGTCTCCTGAGATTCTGTGGTTTGTGTTTTTCATGAACTTGCTATGTGACACACAGTTATTGAATATGCAAATCAATATTATTTATAATTACTGAATATGCAAATCGTCTGCATATTACAGTGCTGGCCTGAGGGCAGGCCAAACCTAATTGTCATTCTGCCCCCCTCAATAATAATAATTAAAGCTGGCATTCACTTGGAGTCTCTGCACCTGTCATTTTGCTTCCTGATAGATGCTGGAACCACAAACCTTTAAACCCACACATTTATCCAGTCCACTGGCAAATGTAGCACACAAATAAACACACACATGAGGTATTGACCTTTAAGCGGGAGACTCTGCGAGGCTTTAGCCGGCTATTGCAGATGAAGTCAAATGTCTTTTCCGTGATTATGCTGGCAAGGCCCGGTGACAAGGAGAAAAATTACAAACAGCCTCATTCACATACACATGACATCACCGGCCAGCACGCACACAGAGAGGAGAGAGAGTAACACAACCAAACAACTGATCACTTTCACAGCCCTGCTAAAGACACGCTCTGCCAGCTCTGTGTGTTGACATCTCACACTGTCATTTATTTCTTATTTATCATTTTGCAAATCTGGAAAAATTACACTCCTGAAATTCTAATGGACTTCAAGAACTCACTTATCTGTGTATTTAATAGTTAGGGTTAGAATAAAATCCTATACACCTCAAATTTAGGCTTTGAAAACACAATGTGTTATAAATAAAATTACAGGACAGTTTGTGCCTTCCTTTGTCCTTCCTGTGCTGCTGTTTTCCACTGCTGCTGTACGTGTGCGCGCTATCTGCATGTTTAAATTTCAGTGCTCAGCGTGGATGTAGTTATGCTGCATGAGATGCATCAGATTTAGATCTTTGAAGCGGAACAGACAGACAAAGAGCGCGAGAAGGATGGGATGTAATAGAGGGAGTATGTCTGGAATCAATGGCTCTCCTCTCTCTCCTCTGGCTGCGGCAGGAGGTTGCTGCCTGAGATAATATTTAGACAGGGATGGAGTTTCAACCCTAGCCTTGCTCACCACCAAAACTCTCCAATACTCTTTCCATCTATCCTGTCTCTGACTCTCTTCCCCCCCTTTCTCTCTCTCTGATTTGTAAATTAAGTCCAGCAAGACTCTCCCCGACTTATTGAAAGTTTATGAGCCGAACACGGTGCTGCAAAGATGGGACGCAATGAAGAAAACAGCAAGAGAGGAAGGCCCTGTCCAGAGGCGGACGCATCGCTCAGGAGAACGGGAAGAATGTGACGTGCGGCATTCTGGTGAAAAAGTTTGGTCAAAATAGCTCGACTTTAAGGGAGAAGCTGCTCAGTCCTCAGATTGGAGGAGACGGTTGGTGCACAGAAATCAACAGAACAAAAACAAGACCCCCTGAAGAATGATTGAAATATTGCCTATCACCACTAGGTGTCCCTGATCGCCAACAATCAATGTAAGGTGCCTGTAACTCACAGCTTCCTACAGACCATATGTTACACGGCCACTTACACAGACAGAGGCAGGAACATGCATACCCACCCCCCCAAAAGGCAAAACAGACAGATAGACTGTTATCATAGTGCTGCGGCTCAGCACATTTCTCATGGCTTTCGATAGGGGTATAAATATGGCTCTCTGCAGCTCGCAGTGCTGCTGACCACAGGAAAGTAGTGAGGAATAATCCAGCCTTGCTTGATTTATGGCTTTTATAGAGGAAGTCTGCTGGAAACATTTGTTCTCCAAAACTGATTCTTTTTTATTCTGCTGTGTTTTCAATGATGTACTATGTGGAGTGAGTTAGGGAGAAGGAGCAAGGGAGGGGGAGAGGTAAGGAAAAGCAGCAGAGACACAGGAGAACCTGATAGCAATGCCAGAAATTCCCTGATAATGTGACAGCACTGTATGTTGCTGAAAAAATTAAAGCTTAAATCCATGAGGATAATTTCTGACTGCTCACACTGTAAACTAAGTTACGATTTGTAGGCGTGTGAGAAAAGAAAATTAGATGTTAAGGAACAGGTTGGAAATCACTGAAATATGACACTCGTTTGATTGCTTTGATTCTGAGATTCTCAAATAAACACTTTCAGACACGCACTTGTTTCAGCTAATCTGGCAGCAACTGAATGAGTCTGAGCTGCACCCAGTCGCATTAACGGATCAGTACGCACAAGCAACGGCACTTTACGTCGTGTGAAGTGATTTGGGGAAAACGTTCTCCAAATTTTAGCACCGATATTAGTCCCAAAACATCACAGGGAGCAAAAGAAAAAAAAAATCACTATACACCTTTCTCACTGACGTTCTTCTATTTTTTTCCTCTTATGCTGCTACCTGCTGTGCCTATAGAAATAAAACTACAGTAAATATGATGAGATAAGAGAAAATGCAGTGGCTAACCTCCCCACAAGAAGTTTGTTTCCTTCAGCTGCTAGGAACAATTTTACTCCACAGTTTATTAACTACCATCAGGCAGCAGAATCCATACGAGCGACTCCAAAGAAAGACGTCTGTGTGCATTTGTGCAGGTGGAGCAACAGTGGCCGTAACTTCATTAAGTACTTGTAGTTATAAATTATTCCCGACATGGAAGCAGGATCAGTTCAGGCCAGGATCCAACAGGAAGTCACACTGAGTGCTTTTCCTCACATTAGACTGGAGAGCTGTTACAGAATCACAGTTTGGTTGTTTTTAAGGAGTCTTTGCTTAGAGTTTATTAAATATCTGCAGCATCAGACAACAATAGGATCCATTTACAGCACTAACTTTAGTGAGTAGCTGTAATTTCGATTGGAAGTTCTTTTACTGACGGTACAGAAGTCATTAGATTATTAACACCCATAAACATCATTTTCAGTGCTTAGGAAATCAGAAATAAACTATTAGGTGTTTGGACAGTTTGATAAGCTGTGTTTTTATACATCACTTGGTGTATTGTCAAACTTCACGTGCATGTCAAATACTCTCTCTGGCACCGTGGTGGTTTTATCTGAATGAAGCCGTGAGGAACATCGATGGAAAAGTGATGCATGTCTGAATGACATTGTAATGGATTGATGAAGCCAATAGTGTCACATACTCCATATATGAAAAAGGGGTTATGCTTTTTCAAGCAATAATCAATCACTTGTTATAAAACACCCAGTGGTAGAGTGGAGCAGTACAACAGTAATCCATAAAATGTAAACTCTTTGTCTTGTGTTATGTACTTTAACCTAAACAATAAGAGCCACAATCGCTAAAGTTAAAAATCATTCAAAACAAGTGGCTGTGCTAATGAGCCAATTAATCAACTAGTCATTCAAATAATCTGGGAACTATTCTGATATTCATTTGTACATTTTTCTAGCTAAAAATGCAACTCGGGTTGAGGTTTCAACACTTTGGTTGGACATAGTAAACAATTTGAACAGGTCACCATGGGGTCAAGCGATTACTGTAATGCCCATTTTTAAAAAATATTTTCTGATATTTTATTGACAAACAATAAGAAAACTAAGCGATGACACTCATGATTGAGTTGCAGTCCAACAAACAGTGTCGTCCACAACACCAGTAGCCTGCCGTAGACGAGGGCCCATTAAAACACTACCAACAATATCACAAAGCTTTCTTCTTCTGTCAAATAACATCCAAAACAATCCAACTGGGCTGCCTGGCGTACCTGCACTTCTAAGGTTTGGGTCCAGGTCTGGCATCTCTTTGACGGCCTCAGGACTCACGCTGTAGATGGACGCTCCTGCCTCACTGGTTATACTGGGGGAAGAATGGAAACCACAAAAGTGAGACTGACACAAATAAAAAGAAGACACAGATGGTATATTATACATATATATCTGTGTGTGTGTGTGTGTGTGTGTCTGTAACAACATACAGGCTGACCAGTGAGAGGTAGGAGGTGAGGACCAGAGGACAGACGGGTGCAAAGGGAGTGAATTAGGAAGTGAGGGGGGGGACAGGAAAAAACACACGGTAAGGCTGTTATTACTGCTTGAAAGACATAATGGTCGTGCTATTAAAGAAAATCGCCACTGCGCTGCCTTGCACCTTAAATAATATACCCAGCAACTTCTTAAGGCAGTTCCTCATTTGACTCTAGTTGCCCCTTTTGTAGCCATCACTGACATTATGGTCAAAATTGGCTCATAACAAGGAGCCCTGCCTAAACATTAACGGTACAATTACAATCTTTTCAGACGCCCCCCTCCAGGCTTTCGGACGCTTGACACAGCAAGCGTAAAGAAAACGACATGCAACACAAATGTATGCGTGAGCCACTGGCTTATTACAACTATGAATACTTAGCATGTTCAGAACAGGTCATTCAGAGAATCACAGAACTGACTGATATAATTTGCCCACAGTGTGAATCCTCCTTTCTCTGCATGCATGGTTTAGAGTACGACCACTTTTTCACAATGAACTTACAGACGCTTTGATAAAAGACAGTCAGATTGGTAAAGTAGAGCACAGCAAGAACACAGCCGCGTTTAGGCCAATTTATGTGACACTACTGCCATCTAGAGGTTATTAGAGAGCACTTCTATCTGTCAGTATCTGCATTACTGGCACAAGTTTAATGATGGTTATTCACAAACTGTGATGTTTTTGTTGCTACTCTGATTACTGCTCGATCAGATATAAGTCTGTCATGAGCTTGAACTGCCTCTGGTTTACAACATTATTACATTTTTTATTGTTTACATCTTCCATGCTACATCATTTGCTTATTTAGACATTATATTTAAAATATATTAAAAACATTACCATGAATACGGTTATGAAAAATTGACAGATTGAAAAGTACAGTTGGGGTGCATTTTTATTGTCGATTAATCCGTTGATCACCTTCTTATTTACTGTTTACGGTCTATGAAATGTCAGACAATTCTGACAAATGTCAATTAGTGTTTCAGAAAACTCAAGTTGTCTTGTTTTGTCCATAACTCAAGAGATATTTAGTTCACAACCACAGGGAAGTAAAGAACTCAGAAATCATTAATTAAACAATAAAGCAGCTAGAATCAGAGGATTTAGATTTTGTTCCTAAAAAAAGAAGAAGAAAAAAGACTCAGACTTACTAACCAATTATCAAAATAGATAGGTATTAATTTAATAGTTGACATTTGATAATATAATTAGATTTAAACTGTTTTCTAATTTATTACTCTGGTTTAGGCAAGTTTACGTCTTCTTGTCACAGTACTTTTTATTTACATAGTACTTTTATACTTGTCTTTTGCATTAGAATTTATTTTTTATTTAGATTTCTATATTTATTGCTTGTCTTGTACCACAGTTTCATTCACCATGTCAAATTCCTTGTGTGTGCAACCTCACTTGGTAACAAAAAGCTTTATTTATTCTGTATTCTAATTGTTCAATACATCACTGCAGCTCTGTTCTATTCTACAATATTTTCAGGCAAATTCCGAAATGTTTAACATAACTATCCAGTAAACAAACAGCCGAAACCGACGTCAGCATTTCTGTATTATTGGCATTTTTCACACTGATTCTACGTGACAACGAATGAAACCGTTTCTCATGTTAATGTATTCGGTCTAAAAGAGGCTGCTTATCATCCATCACCACACAGAGCGACGCTGGTACAACAAAGCCACTGATACCTATGGAAGTGCTGCGGACACACAACTGAACCTGTCATGTTCTTTAGTCCTTCTGTTCTCTCGGCTGGATGGAGAGACGGTCGGAGGAAGAAAGAAGGGGGAGTTTCCTCGGGGCGAACCGGTATGACAAGGGGGTCAGCACCTCCCCTATGTCCAATAGTGTGGCCTTCTGTGGCACACACACACACAAACACACACACTATCCCAGAGGCCTGGATTGGCCACAACAACCTTGCCAATTATAAGTGTCTTGTTAATGAGGAGTGGCAGAGGCCTTCTGATGGGAATCACATTTAAATGAACTTGTCCGTCCTCCCTCCCTCCCTCCTCTGATTTCTCTCTCCCATCGTCTCTATTCATCCCTTCCTCCGCCCCACTGTTCTTTTTGTCAGCTCCCTGTCCATCGCCCTGACAGCTGACATATCGCCATGGTGACGCTGCTAACGAGCACTGGCACATGACCTTCACGGAGGTCGAAGCAAAGCTGGTCATTAACCTGACACACACACACACACACACACACACACACACACACGGTCTCATGCACAAACACACAAGCACCCAAAGAACCACACAGAAGATATATCAGTTCTTATATTACACAAAAAAACTGTCCATTCTGCTCAAATCACACAGCTCCTCCTGATCCAACAGAGTATGCACAACCAAGGCTGTCAATTAATGAAGAACTAAACAACACACAACGCCCGACCGCCTTCTCTACACCTATTCAGAGGCTGTAGGACGACGGGGGTCAAATAGTGGCAGCACCTTAGCTAGCTCGGAAAGGAGAGATGAAGTGGACAAAAGTAAAAAGTGAAAAAGGATATCACTGAGAACAGAAAGCGTGGCCACCAGCCCCTATCACGTCCAACTTAATTAAGGCTGCTGCTGGGGCATCTGGGTAACGGCACTGTCATGGATACAGCTCTGAGCCCTCATCGCCATAGCGTCCATGACTGTGGCGAGGGCATCGCCCTGGCAGCCAGCAGAAGGTCGTCCGTGGTTGGACGGTCGATGCGGACAGAAACACACACACATGTGAAGATACAAAGTCAGTGGTCGCCTCTTGGTGTAAAGCGATGACTTGTGGCCCTGTAGGGTTACCATTTATTCACACGTTCGTTTGCTCTCTTAATTGAACACACACACATACAAACACAGGGCCGCCTTTAGTCCTGTCCCTTCCTGGGGCAAAGTCAAAAACTAGCTCCTCCGATCTGTTCCCCTACTGGTTGTGTTTAAGACGCACCCTCGGGCTTGACACACACACACACACACACATCATGACCAGCCCCCCGATGCCCCTCAAGAAATCCAGCATTGGAAGAGATGGATACACACTTTGATACCTCATTACTGCCTGATGGCTCACACAGCCCGGATCTAAATTACAAGCAGCTCATCAGATCAGTCAGAAAAAAGTACGGGTGATAATATCATCAAGTACTCTGATACAAAGGACAGAAACGTTGGAGGGAGGGTTACGGGGGGACACAGAGTGAGCAGAGTCAGAATTTGATTAAAAGAAATGTTTTAAGTGTATGACGTAACATATGTTAATACTGCAGAGCAAATCAGTCGTAGCACAGGGGAAGTGGCAGTGACTTCATTAGCTCTTGTTAAGTTAAAATACACAGATGTGACTAGCTTTTTTTTTTTTTTACTTGCAGGTGAACAGTGTAGGTTGAAAAAGAATGATTTTGTTTGATAAAATTGGTGTATTTCGAACTATTCTAGCACACGGACATTGGCAACACGTGAAGATGTCAGTCAAAAAGAAAAAACTTTTAGCTTGACGTCATACAGACTGAAGCAACTGCATCAAAAATGTTCAGCTGAATAAATACTAACACACTGTATTGGTTGATTACAGTAATGGTTGTTAAAACTTTAAGAACAATGACACTGTTGTAATACCACATTATAGGAATAATATTCACAACTGATTTGGCTAAGCCACAATTTCCATTCAGTCTCTAGTAGGTGGAGTTCCTTCAGAATAAAGAGAAGAATCCCTAAACGTAAATAGTTTAGTTACAAAGACTGTAAAAGCTGCACAATTAAATTAAAAAATTTTTAGTACATTTTTAAATAGTTCAGAATGAGAAATTATACAGTTATTATACCACACGGAAAAAGGTACTTCGTGTTACTTCTACTGGAGCATTGTCATTCGTAGGTTTGCATGAATATTGAAAGAACTTTGTAGCAAGTGTGCCCATAAAGTAAGGACTTAATGGTGACTGGACACTTGGTGATTGGCTGTACCTGTTTTAACATTAGTTCATGCATGAAAGAGCTCACACATTGTTCAGAGTTGACCATAAGTCGAGAGGAGCTTGAAGTGGAGTTATCTGTCAACATGAGCAGTAAAGAGGGAACCACACAACTGACAAAGTTAATAATGATGCTAAAAATGGCAGCTGGCCTGCAGAAATCAACATTTGGGCAAATTCTGAGAAACAACAATGCGCACAAAAACACTATAAAATGACAATCAGGTAGACGATGAGCCAAAGCTGAACGCCTCGTCTGTCAAACATGGTTGTGCTTCGGTTATGGCTCAGGTGTGTATGGCTGCCAGTGAAAGTGGCCCACTGGCATTTACAGATGATTTCAAAGCTGAAAGAAGCAACAGGATGAATGCAGAGTTATAGAGATGAATGCATCAAAACTGATTGTGTCCATCCTTAACACACAGCCAAAGCTTCAAAAGGTCTTTTCAGAATCAAGAGGTCAAAACATTTTTGATGGACAAAGTCAGTCAGTTGATCTCAGCCTGATTGAGCGGCGTTCAAGACCAGAGTAAAAACAGAGACCATGAAACAAGCAAGAGGTGCTGCAGGAAGTCCTGAGAAAGCATCACCAGGGACAAAACAAAGCATCTGCTGATGTCTGCGTGACTCCAGGCAGTCACTGACTGTAAAGAACTATCCACAGAGCACTACAGGGCTTTCTCTGCTACAGAAGTATTTCTATGTAGATGCAAAGCTACACAAATTAAAGCTGAGACTTTATTATCCTCATGTTGAAGAAAAGAGCCCGAGGAACAAAACTGTGCAACTGTCCACCCGCTTACAGTCTGGACTGCAGATCCTATTATTGCTCAATCTCTCCAACAACTCTGTTTGTTTTTAAAATATTGGATTAGTTTTTTAGTGCCCTAGAAGGAGCTGCAACGTCAGATATTACCAACCAAAATATACAGAAAGCAGACGCACACAGACACACAAACACACACTAAGTTTCTCTGTCCCGCTGCTCAAACAGCTTGGCTCCATTGTTCAGTCAGCTGCAAAGCTTGACCTCAGGGACACAAATTGAGGGATGCACCATCTCTCTCTCTCTCTCTCTCCTTCATTCACTCACTCTCTCTCACACACACAGACACACACACACAAAGACACACACACACAAAGACACACACACACACGTCGAGTCTAAAGACGATGACATTTTTCACAGAGAAAAGCGTCCAAATGGCAGGTGTCAGGGGCCGTCAGTCTCTTTCTAGGCGCTAGAAGGCAGGCAGGCAAACACACACACACACACACACACACACACATACACACACACATACACACACAAACTCCAACTGCCAGTGTGAGGCACGTCTGAAAAGAGCAAAACCTCACAGACACTCATGTCAATCTGGTCGCAGGAAAGGCCTGCACTGCAGCATGCAAACACACACATGCGCACACACACACACACACACACACACCCCAAATGACAAACACACACATTGCATGTCACACAGACTCATCACACATGTTTGTCACACGCAAGCCCGTCCCAGGGAACACTGTACGCCTGAGGGAGGATGGCGGGTGAAAGGAGGAGGACTGAGGCTGACCACCAGTGAGGCATGGTGGGAGCAGAGCGGGGCTGTGGGTGATAGGGATGAGACTGGCAGATACTCGCCGAGCACCACCTGCAAATGCCAAGTCCTCGGCCCAACAGCCCAACAGCCCAACAGCCCAACAGCCCAACAGCCCAAACAGCCCAAACAGCCCAAACAGCCCGTCTTTATCCATGCCAAGCCTCGCACACGAGTACATATATACATTTTTCAAAGTTCAGTGCATAAGCTGTTGCTCCATCTGCTGCAAAGCTGAATGTCTATCCTGTAACTTTTCCATTTGAATTATATCTCTGACCATGACAGTAATAAACAAAGCAAAACATCTCAAAGAGCTCCTGGTGGATTTAAGGAGGAAAGGTTTGCATCTAAAACGAAGGTCAAACAAGGTAAAAAAGAAAAATCTGTGACAGAAGCACAGGAGGTGGGCACAGATCTCATAAGCAAGCAAGAGCGTAGAGCCAAACACTAGAGATGGACCAAGAAAGAGATTTTAAGACTTCTTGGAAGCCACAACTCAAAGTAGGAATGCATCCCAGGTTTTCTTCCATCTCCCACCTTAAATTAACCGGTGAGCCATTACATGTCAGTCAATAAGCTGAATCACTTTTTGTTTTATTGCAATTCTGTGTAAACTCATTGAGGGATACCCAGTCCCTCATCCATCCCTCAAACTTCTCATGTTTCATTCTTCATTTTTAGTTTCCCACCTGATAGAAAAAACACTATGGTTTTAACAAATTAGAGCTTAGAATGTGCCCATTTTTACACTTAGTACTGATTCCACTTCTCTTTGAATAAATTCTTACTTCAGATATAAGCATCTCACTTTGTGATTTTAAAAGTGGTCAAAAAACTAAGACTAAAGAGGTTTATCCATCCTAAAATATATGTCCATAATTTCTCCTTTTCTACTTTAACAATTGGATACAGATCTATATTTTTGTTGCTGAATTATGGACATCTTCAGCGATATGTCTTTTCCTCAAATAAGCATGCTAAGTGGGAGCATTTTTCTACCTTAACAGACTAAAGATCGTGTAATTTTGCCACATATTCATCCATTCATACACTTGAGGTTCAGAGTCTTGCTTACTTGCCCTTACACATTTCTGCTCCTTAATGTTTACACTAATTAAACATTCCCACCACTTTTCTAACTCCAATGACATAACCTTCTCGTCTACCCATGGGTTCACTCTCCTCCTCTGAAATGAAGATGCACCCCACAGCCGGTTTGAGGTCTTTGCGTGCCTCCGAGTCCGTCCGTCCCTCTGCACCAACTCCGAGCCACCCTTCAAACCCACAGTGAGGCCCAAGTCCCTGGATCTCACTCAGTCATCGCTGGTCCTGCCACTGTATGTTCATCACTCACTCAGCCTGGCCCTGGGAGCATGCCTGGACACAGGACATGACAGGGGATACACACCGCCGCACCCACACACAGTCATAAATACAGTCTCCGCCACTGTCCTCCAGGTCCATCAGCTGGCCAGTAATAATGATCTCATCCCAACAGGAGGGAGCTACAGGGCAAGACAGTCAAGGACTTATTGTAAGCATGTCTGTGTGTGTGTGTCAGTGCAGACGGACACTCGTAGCTGTGTGAGTGTGTTTTCTGCTGCAACTGCTCGTAGTGCTCTCAGACACCTCTCAAGTATGAAGCAATCACGGAAAAAACAATGACTACTACTAGAAAGAGACACGACCTACTCGTCTTAGCAACTGTGTAGAACAAGATCAGGCAAACATGTAGATACAAGTTGAAAGTTAGCCTAAAGAAACTGAAGCAAAGAATAATCATATGGCCAAAGTAGCTCATTTACAACAACAAATTGTTAGAAAACTGACTGCGTTTCATCCGGTTTGTTATTTAAGATGATCTAAAACATTGTAATTCACTCAAGGTAAACAGAGCTGGTGGTAGAACTTCTGATTTTGAGGCCCTCGAGGATCTGACCGTGTGTTTATGAGAAAGAGTAAGAGGGTCGGTCATCTCACTGCCTTCAGGAGAGACGGAGCAAGTGGTCAAGAAATTGGATGTCATTTTTGTTTGCCTTTAGCTGTAATACTAGTGTGTGTGTGTGTGTGTGTGTGTGTGTGTGTGTGTGTGTGTATCATCACCATTGCCCAGAGATCTCCCTAACCTTAGCCCACATATTCTTGCCCTCTGATATCATTAGCGTCAGTTTGTTACGGCCAAAAGCTGTCAACTTGTCATCCTCTGTGCACACAGCCTGAAACAAACATAACGAAATACCAAAATATATCGGTTTAATCCCAACGCTGTAAAAGCCAGAAGTGTTTAAGTGTTGTTGAACAATGCCTCAGCGAAGTCAGGATAAAGTCAAAAACAAGACATGATGATGATTTGTACAACTCAGTCCAAGTCAACAGAAGGACTCGTCTCAGCCACAGACCAACAAACATTTAAGTTTTTACTGTCACACTTTTCCAAAATCAAAAAACTGAATAAACATGTATTTTGCAGGTCAGATATTTTTAATCATTATAAGCAACTCATGTTGCAGGGTTAGAGGTAGCAGATATGCAAGGTTTTTCCTGCATAGACCAGTTTTCTGCAACCACGAAAGAGGTTTACATACGCACCAAAGATTCACCAGTGCCAAAATGATACTAAAATTTAAAGGTTAAAATAGCGATTACAATTTTAAACTAGTTGTGTTCACTGGGATTTCATTTACTCAAGCATAATAGATTTTTCTTTATCAAGAAGCAACAGGAAACTGCACACATTTTTTTCAAACTGTGTAACAAAGACATGGAAATCCAAAGCAGAAGAGCTGTTTTATGTGCTCGAGCTGCATATTAGATTCTCTGTTTATCTATTCGTGTTCATTTATTGATCTGTGCACGGTTCTCACTGTCACTGATGTGACATAAACACATTAGGCTATCTTGATACCTTTATATATGTTTTAAAAATGTAAATAATGTGGTTAAATTCAGCCTTTTTGTTCTTGGTAATTATGAAAAATAGTTTTTGAAAATATAATGTCAATAATCATCATATTGACAGAAATTAGACATTTTATCGTGATATAATTTTCAGCTATACCGCCCAGCCTTAACCTCTATACCTTTATAAATAGGCGAAAGTGGTTGAAGTCAAAGGAAGTTGCTTAAATTCAAAACAAAGCACAAAACTCTACCAGCTTTTATAAAACAGATATACAGCTTTATACTGTGATAAACTGACTCACTGCCTTTACTGTATGCAGACTGATCATGCTTACTGTCATGTGTACTCAGCCCCCAAAGGCTCATTCTGAGTCATGAAAAACCCTGATGTCGTTTGTATAAACTGGAAAAGCTTTAACAACAGATCAGTGATAACCCAACTCACTTGCATGTTATGTGGAAAGTTATTTATAAAGATGGCAGTAAAGAAAACAACACCAACGTCAGGCTGATCTGTGCTGCTAGAATCAGCACAAGAGCTCCATGTTGTGTGTCGCCGGATGAGGACTCACTGTGGTATCTGTGTGTTTGTGTGCCTTCCCTACCAATTAGCTCCCTTTACACAAATACAGCAACACCACCTGACGAGGGTGACACAGACCACTGCGTGTCACCGAGCAAAACAATGCGCTGCAAACCACCGACACACACACACACACACACATTCCCACACAAGCACTGTCTGAGCGATGCTGAGCTCTCCTATGAGCTCTGACAAAGCCTGCATGCCCCGTCAGTGTTAAAGCACGACGACAGCCAAGGTCATGCAGCAGCGGCCCATCAAGGAGCCACAAAGTAAGATACATACAACAGTGAGCAGGTATTAATGACGACACACAGGCGAGTAGCACAGACGGTATTTGCACATTAACACACATTCCTCACAGGTTGAAACCACCAACAATCTTACAAATTGAAGTCCAGCGGGAGGGCTTTAAATTACTGGGGCACAGCTGTATGGCAAATAACCTAATGTGCATCGGGCGAGGGTCATCACAGGCACAGACAAACCTTGTCAGCTTAATAATACCTCATGCGGTACAACGTCCTGCAGGATGCTGCTCATTCACAGAGGCATTGTTCAAGCTTAATCATGTACGGTTACTGTGCTGTACATCTAATACCCGGGTTGGAGAGACAAGTCAGGTGATTTATTCGTCACTTAGAAAAGAAAGCAGATAAAGGAGGAAAGAGACAACAGCTGCCACACTGGTCACACTCACAATCTAAACGGTAAAGGCAATGAAATACCTTTTGACTAAGAGTGGCCATGCAAAATGCTTTGATTACATTACTAGTATTCCTTGATTAACACTGAATTATCTATTGGTTTTCACGTGTTTCTCTCCTATCTGAAAGTGTAATTTGAGAATAATATTCACTGACACAACAGCGCAGATTTAATTAACTCATCAGGACAGCCAGGTTCACTGAATATCTTTACAAAAATCCACACAACTACATTTGAGAGAAACAATGATTGAACCCAATCCTGTGCTTTAATGATCTGTATTGTTCAAATCCAAGGCAAACATCCAGATCCCACACAATTAGTGCAGTGTATCGTTTAACCTTGTTCATTAAAAAGCCTTGTATTTCCACACTAATAGCGGGAACCTGTAATAAATACTCCTGAGGTCGAACACTCTGGAGTGAGCTATCATGTCAGTGAGCTGAAACAATCAGTCAGTCAACAGAATATTAATCACCAACCATTTGAATACATTTTGCTTCCCTCTGTTGAACTTTTGGGTTTTAAACTAATTGTTAAGGGGCTATTTCACGAGTTATTATTCTATAAAGTTAACAATTATTGAAGTAATTCTGCAGAACAAAAACAAAATCATGTTAACTGATCATTATAAACCTGTAACCTATTGTATATGTGTATCAATGCAGCGATTTGCAAAGATTTATATAAATAACTAAACCGAGCTTTTCTTTTACTCACACTTATACTTCCAAAATGAGACGACTTTGACAGACACACAAAGACACACAAATCCGTAGCCTTGTTTGGCTTTCTTTAGAAAAGGCCACACTCCTAAAAAAATAAAAAAAAATGATGCAAGAGGTGACGCTGCGAGTACGATGAGTCTACTCAAACAGGACTAAGGCAATGAAAACCGCACACACACACACACACACACACGCACACACACAAAGACAAAACACAAGTAAGGATGTCCTGCAGGCTGCCATTTCTGGCTGTCATTCCAGCTGAGCACTGAGGCAGAAGGACGGAGAGAGACAGGCGGGTGGAGGAGAAAGGGTGGAGAGAAGGGTGGGGGTGGTGACACAATGAAGGCTCACAGGGAGACAGGAAGCAGACGGTGCAAATGAGGCTGAGGACTTTAATGAACTACTACAGTCGAGGCTGACGGGGGAGAGGAAAAGGAGGGGAGGCTTAATCGCCTATACGTGCACATGTCTTCACATATGCACAGAGTGAAACAAACCACAGGCCTGTCACACATCTAACGGCGCAGCATCGCCAAGAATTAAAAAAGCTTTAAACGCTGGAAATGCCTCTTTTCACTGGCTGATCCCACCTAACACGATAATGATGCTTCAAAATCCTCATAAAATCAACACTGCTCTAGGGTTTGGTCAAACAACACGATGAAGATGTCATCTAAGCTTCATGCTCTCACTCACATTCATGTTTGTGGTTGTTTGCTTTTGAGCCAGGAGACATCTACCAACCAGAAGCTACGGACGACAAAGACTGAGCAGAAGAAATGAGGGAAACCAAAGGAGCATGGATGGCGAGGCAGCGATGGAAAGAGTCCGTCACTCTGTAAATACACTGAAACAGACAAGACAGTATTCCACTTAGGAACAGTTTTTCTGTTTAAGGCAGCTGTATGCGCCAGTGGTTTTCCACCACCGTGACCCAGCCAGCTGCAGATGCGTGGGCTGCCTCAAAGTCTTTCTGCACCTGTCGATCAAAAACCGTTGGGGCCTACTGGGCTACAACGTCGGCCTCGAAACGCTCGTACATTTAGAACTCACAAAGTCGCAAAGTACGCCAGGAACTGGGTCAATTAATTAAACTGGGGACATCGCAGCAAGCTCTGAGACCCCTTGCCGTTTCTGATGCTAACATAGCTATCCGGCGTCATTGCCATCATCCTCGTTGTCGTGGTAATGAGTTTTGCTTAATGGCAAGTCAGGGTCAGCCGTGGGTCAGTCAGCGGGGGAGCAAGGCCCTGGTAGTTAGCAATAACCTAGAGGTCATTCATTCTTCACTGCCCTCCCATTATCACCGTCCTTCAAGGGATGTTTTGGTCAAAATTGACACATTAGGCCAACATTAAGCCAGGTATCTTTCAGTAGGGGTAAAAAAGAAAGGCATTACTGATTTAGCAGGCCGATAACTTATGCAAGGAACAGAATCATTTCCACCACCGAGGCTGGTGTTGTATATTTTATAACCATGTGGAGGGACAAAGAGAACGTCTACGAGTCAATTAGGCTGCAAAAGGGATGTTAATGATTCATCCATTATCGCAGCATGGAACAGGAATGATGTAGTACAAGAAAAAACAGTATAAATAAATAAATAAATAAATAAATACAGTATATGTGAGTATCTGTTGCAACATTGACTTAGCGCTTGTTCATTTTGTTCTTTTTTTTTAGTGCGTTTTTGTTTTGTTCTGTCTTTCTTAAATAGCTCGACTGGAATAGTTTTTTTTGTATTGCCTGCTTTGTTTATTGTATTGGATCTTGTATTTGTTAATGGTGAAGAATGGGGGATAGGACTTGACAAGCCGAGGCTTCTTCCTGTCCCTTTTCGAACGAGTCAAATGTGCATTATATTGAAATTGGCTTTTTATTTTTATTTTCCATTTGTTTCATCTATTTTTTGATCGTTCATTTGAAATAAAGAATAAAGAAAGATAGCTCAGTTACTGACTCTAAATTTGTTGCTGCCTAGCGAATTAATATTGCAAATAAACTATTTAAATGCGCTTCTTAGGTTTGTGCTATAAATTTAGTTGCTTGTTTATTTATTTGTCAACTATATATCCAAGAGAGGATTTACTTAAAGATGCCAGCATCCATCTAACTTCAGTATTAAAGAGCTTTAAAGGGGTAAATTGATATTTGTGTAAACTTCTGATTACTTCTATGGCCTTATGAATATGAAATTTCATGTGCAGCCAACAATTCAGGTTAATCACACCCAAGTGTCACATAAATCCCACAGTATGTTTAATACTGATAAGTGAGATCAAACCACAGAGTCCAGATACATGTCAGAGGGAACTCCATCTTAAAGACAAATTAAATTAATCAAGCTTTTATGGAGGAAGAGGACAGATAATGGAAACAAAAGAGTGGCGAAGACAAGAGAGGAAAAAGTTGAATTAGACAGAAGATGAAGGCAGAGAAAAGTGCAGCAAGAGCTAGCTTCAACCAAGACACACACACGGATTCAGCTTTAACATCTCTTCTAGCTTCTATTTCTGAGCCTCCATCAGCCCCGATCCAAAGAAACCAAAGTGAGGCATAAGACCAGATGACTCCGCAGCGATACAGTCGGGATAACAATAACCATATTTCGATGGCTAATGTCAAAATAACATCTTTCTGCTCTTCCAAAGTTCACGCACTCGCAAAAAAGCCTTTATTCCACAAAACCATACTGAGGCGAAGGCAGACTATTTACACATGTGCTACGTGCTGCAAAAATGTAGTTAATCGTATTGGGTGATACAGGACATTCAGTTAGCACCACATCAAACAGGAGTCCCACATTCTCATGTGCTGCGAGAAGCACGAATGCCAATAGCTGCAGCAAAAGAAGGAACAAGGGAGACATTATATCAAGATGTGAAATTTAGCTGCTCTGGAGGTGCTCAAAAGAGAAAAAAAATGCCCGTCGTGAAAATAATCAAGTGGACGTTAACTTAATAAACGCCTCCCTTTGACTGTTTCTGTTCTTGAAAATAGACAGAAAATGTAACTTAAGAGAAAAAAAATGTGGGCTATTACACCGAACGTACGACCTCTGAAGCGTGCATGTGAGCATGAACTCAAAGACACTGAGAAAACTCCTGTACGCACACATGCACGTACAGCCCAGAATCATTTTAGGCTGTGGTCCCACTGCTAACCTCAAGTCAACAAACACACATGGAACTCAGCACAGAGTGAAGGAGATGGAGCAAGGAGAGGCCAGTGGTTGTTATGCTTGGACAGGGGTTCTGTGCTGTTGTATTCTGAAGCTTGGACCGGGCCTGGTTACAGACACGACGTGGACCACAAAGCGTCTCTTTAATTGGACCAAAGCGAAACGAAGTCCAGATGGCTTTAATGGACGATATTCACTTGAGGACACATTCCAATTTGTCTTTCTCTCCATCTCTGTCCCGCTTTTCTCGCTCCCACACATATTTCTGCTGAGTTCACTTTCTGTCACATTCTTCATCCCTGTTCTCTCGACCTTCTCCGCTCCTCACTTTTAACTTTCATTATTTCTGTATCAAGACCATAATTGAATAATCATCGTCGCTGTCGTCAGAGAACACCTCATTTAAAAGGTTTTTAAATACCCAAAAGTCCTGAAACACGTCCTGCGGGGTTTATCAGTCGGAGATAAATGTGAAACGTACTTTACTGCACTGGAAGGAACATCAGCACATAATATGTAACAGCTCCATGTTGGTAGCTGTGCAACAAGTTTGGTTGTTTCTTAGTTTTGGAATTAGCTCGGCCCAGCTGTGTGGTATTTTGGTGCCAAGCGTAGAACATGTGGAACACAGGTGGCAGGAGAGGCACAAAAAAATAGAGATTGCAAAGTGATTGTTTTTGTTGTTTGAAAACATGTGGCGCTGAGGCATTTCAGAATCACGTCGGTTTCTTGTGCCATGTTCTTGTGTACTTTAGAAATTCAGAATTACAAACAATAATCAGCAGTATGGGCTGCAAGGTGGCACAGTTGGTAGCACTGTTGCCTCGCAAAAAGAAGGTCGCTGGTTCGCGTCACAGGGATCTTTCTGCATGGAGCCTCCATGTTCTCCCCGTGCAGCGTGGGTTCTCTCCGGGTTCTCCGGCTTCCTCCCACAGTCCAAAAACATGTTGAGGTTAATTGGTGATTCTAAATTGTCCGTAGGTGTGAATGTGAGTGTGCTTGGTTGTCTGTCTCTAAGTGTAGCCCTGTGATAGACTGGTTACCTGTCCAGGTGAACCTGCCTTCACCCTGAGTCAGCTGGGATAGACTCCAGCCCCCCCGCAACTCTAATGAGGATTAAGTGGTGTATAGATAATGGATGGATGGAATCAGTAGTATGTGTCATTGGTTATGTTTCAATGCTCCTTTGAGAAAAATTTGCATTTCAAACAAGTGCAAATGCCAAAGTGTCACATTCTACAGGAACATATTAGCATGTACGAAGAGAGACACGGCAAATCACGTGAACCCATTTGTTATCAAACTCCGCCAAAGACGTGAACCCTCTGGACGGCCGCCCATCCGTCTTCTATATGCTCTTTACTCGGGGTCATGAGTAACTGGGGCCCATTTCTAGCACGCACTGGAAAATGACCTTACCAGTAGGACACATCCAGGGGGTGAAAAAAACGTCTGGAGATGAGGTCAGCGAAGAACGACTCTGTTTCACGACACGCCGTCCCGTTGCCAATGACAACCTTGGTGCAGCTGGTAGGGACAAGATGAAGAGGAAAGGGACGGTGAGGATGAAGAAAGCAACAATAAATCTTTAAAAAAAATAGGTTATGTTCATGTTTTCATTTCTATCTTAAGTATATATACACATTTAAATGGATTTTAAAACATGGAGGCAGCAAACAAATCAGCATTTTCTGCTTTAAATTCAGCTGAAACATTTAAATGATGACTATTCAAACACAATCAGCAGTACCTGTACTTGATCATAAGGTGGCGCAGTTTATCTGCTTCTCTTTGCTGGCCTTGATTATTCAGGTACACGACATCAGTGTGGAGAATCTGACCTGAGAGCAGACAGAGGGAGAGAGAGGAAACACAATGCTGTTGATAAAGTATTACGATGACACGAGGAGGCTCAGCAGACTGCGGTATATACGACCAGCTCATGTCTCTCTGCTTGTTCGCTGTCTAATGAGACAGCAATGCCCTAAATAAATTAAATAATTAATAAACTCCACATCTGCACAGTCCTGGCCGCCACAGGAAGTCCAGCTCCTGCCACTTCACCGCCTCCTCAGAGGAGGACTGTAGATCTGAATGGACAGTTCAGGCAGGAAGTGATGTGAGCTTAAGAGCCACCGAACCTGTGACCACGCCATGCTGGGCCTAACACCTGATATACGCCTGTGTCTATCTGCTTTAAGTGTGTCAGCATGACTTGTGGCCACACAATAAGCCGCCCAGAGGGGGGGACGTTCCCTCGCACAGCGTGAAGCTACACCCACTGAGAGACATGCCAAGACGTATAGCGAAGAAGACACAAAAAAAAAAAAGGCACACATACATATGCGTGCACACACATAATCAGCTCACTGGGGTCACGCCAACTGGCATCTAGTCCCTGACATGTACACACACCTTGGTGGTAATAACAGATCTAGTGGGGCCTGATTACATGCCATCCTCTCACACAGAATATACAGCCTCATGAATGATACATACGGCATAATGTACAGATGTCTGACTCTGCTTATTTCCTTACTGGGCCTAAAACATCGAAAGCATAGTGAAGGCGTCAGACTCATGATAGATATACTGTGGTATAGTCATGGATTGGTGGCTATACTTTAGTTTGCATAGTGTGATGAAATACAGTTGGTGAAATGCAATGACTCCATTCTTAAAAACACAGCTTGTGTGTGTTCTTAGCGGGCGTATCAAAACATAACAGTCAATTACGTTTATTAAGACAGGCAGAGACTAATTAGGAGAACATCTGTGACAATATTCAGGTTATGAGCTTTACATTAAAACACTCCTTGTAGATCAACACCGTGGTGAAGAATAAACATGTTTGCTGTCAGTCTCAACACTCATCCACGCATCATCCATCAAGCATCTCACATCTACTCTCATGAGATTTATTGCACTACAATGTCCTGAAATGTCAAAACGAGTCTTAGAAGAAAGAGTCAAGAGCCACAATGACTTCAAACAATTCAAGGCACTCTGAAGCTTGTGGCTTTATGATAAAAAGCGTGGATGGTTATGTAGATGACACCAGAAATGACCCTCTGCATACAACTACCTCCCTTCAGAGGGACATTTTTTGGATTTCCACCCTTAAAGCTGCAACATTTCTAGGGACTTTTTTTCCCCCGTTCAATTTTGTAGTCTAAGTTGTTTGTTTTTGTTGTGAGAAAGTATTTCATTTGGGTTGAATCACATAATTTCTATGTGTAATTTGCCTTTCTGATTTAATTTTTACACAGTGCCTTTATGATCTCCGTGTGATCTCTGTCGCCCGCCTGCTGCCTGCAAATACATCTGCAATGCATTTCGATCACACTTTGTGCTGCCAAAGTGTCCATGTTTGTATTTTTGCTCCACACTTAAACACACTGGTGTCAGACATGTGACATTAAAAGTTTTTAATCCTAATATCTTAAAATTCCTCTGGTCATTGCCATAACTCCTAAAAACTCATCTCTGTGTATCAAAGTTGCATTTTAGATGTTTTTCCATTAAAAAAAAAAACCCTTCCTATCTTAAACGTCTAAATCAGGTCACTCAGAGTCACTGTTATTTATATAAAACAAATAAAACAACAGCCTTGAGCCAAAGTGGTTTTGAGTAGAAAAATAAGATCGATGTTGTAAATTTACAGTAAAAGGGTAAATATTGAGGTGAAAACCCTGCAATATAATTAATATTGTGAATATACATGAGTTATTTAAACATTACGGTAACAATCCTACAAAATGTTATAAAATATGAATTTGCAGAACAAAAAAAAAAGTAAAAGATAATCAATGTTAATATTACACACTCAAACAGGTCACTGTGGCTTCCTCTGCAATGCACAGATCTACACAGTCGCTGCCTCTCTGCACTCATGGCAGCTCCAGCTTCTTTTCTAAACTACGACTCTGCCCAAGCACTATAAAACGACTATGCACTACGAATGTGCAGCACTACTATTGTAATACACAATGGCAAGTTGTCAGATTGCAGTAAATCAAACATGTTAGAACCAGAAACCAATTCTGAAGAAGAAAAATGCTCCAACTTGCAAGTTCTGGGGATTGATTACGTAGGTTTGTCTGAATATGGTTGTTTATTTAAATGGTCATCGATACACTGCAGTCTTTCTTATTTTGCACCTCTAGTTTACAAAAAACACCATATGTTAACAAAGGGGCCTTTAAATAATGTAAGTAAAACGCAACCTCGTAGAAGAGTATGGTCTTATGAGGGTTATAGCTCAGATGCAAAAGCATCGACTGTACACAGCCAATCCAGCACATTTCATGTTTCCTTACTCGTGGGGGAGAGGACGGCCAGTTTGCAGCCGTGTCTGAAGCCAGGGTCCACCCCCAGGATGACGCAGCCCCTGACCGGACACACCAACAGACGCTGGCGGAGGTTTCGCACGAACATGGCAATCGACTCCTTCTCTGCCGCACTTGTCAGCTTAGTCCTGAAGAGAGAGAGAGAACGCAAGAGAGAGACTCAACAGATGGGGAAAGCAGTGAATGAATACATCAACAAATAGAGCCAGAAAGGGAAGCAGATGGTGGAGGAAAACATGTAGATGTTAGCTTTGTGGTGAGAGTACAAATAAATACCGGGACATGACTGACAATAACTTAGAGAGAAAAACAAAGATGGAAAACAAGGGAGAGATTGGGGAAGAAGAAAAGCAAATAGGGACGCGCTAAATGTGAATAAATGGAAATAAAGGAGGGGAAAAAAACTCCTTAAAATCAAACACACTTAAAATACCTGTAGCCCCTCGTGAGGAAAGGCAGAATAAGCCTTTTATAAGAATCCTCCACAGCGTTCCTGATGATCGCATTCAGTTCTTCTCTTGCAAATGTCTTCGGCCTCCACCTGCAATAACACGGTGGGAGAAAGCGTGTTTACTTTTTCTATGGTTCATTTCTACTGATAAATACAATCTATCAAAGCAAATAGGACTTTGCTGCTCTGCAAAGTGACTCTGTGGCTCTTAGGAGATAATAATATGCAGAGCTTCTCACCCACCACCCACATTATACGATTTGTTTTTAATAAAGTTTGAGTTTTCTGCTGCAAATTTGGTGTTTTATTTGCAAACTATTGCTTTCAAATAAGTAACAGCCTCTTGATTAAATATAAATTAAAACTTCCTTCATATTCAGAAACTGGGGACATGTGTCAATAAATTTCTAATTAATATTCTGCTTTCAAACTTATAATATGTTGCTGAAACTCTCCTGAATTAAAAATGTTTATTTAACTGTGATCAAAACTAAACTAAGTTGTAAAAACAACCAAAAAAAATACAGTTTTCTACCCAAAAACTCTAAATGCAGCCTTCTTTAAAATGTATTTTCTTTTTCTGGGGGTGGATATAAATTCATTCTACATCCTTTGACTTTCTGCTTTCACTCAACTCAATTATTTCTCAAGGCAAAATCTCCTCCACAGAAATCTAACGAACAAAAACCTTGACCAATAAATGGACTGTAGAAAAGTGAAGAGGCTTCATGTTTGTCTTGGTGAAAGGCAACTGAATTTTCACTATTTCTATACAAATCGATTCACTATTAAATCATCTAGTACCAAATATCTACTTAGGCAAAAAAAAAAACTGCAATATTTTTTTTAAAAAGCACTCATTTTCTTACAAACATTTCGTCAAACTCATCCACTTGTCACGGCCACAGACAAAAATAAACGATCACTGCACACATATCTGCATGTATCCTACCCCGGTTGTGTGTCATATGTACTACAGTCTGCAGAACACACACCACAGTCGACGACAGCGTTACCGCAACGTAATATGAACACGGCAGACGCGGCTGTCGGTGTGCGTAAAAGTGATTGTGTGTTACTGTGCGTTTCAGACCTGTTGTTGATGCACCACCTGGTGAAGTCACTCTTCACTCTGTCGGGAATGTTCACCTTCACTGTCAAAATCTTGAGACTCTCCCCTCGGTTAATAGCCAGCGTCTGTGCACACACACACACACACACACACACATGCATGAATGAATGAAATAGAAACATGTCCACTGGTGAATGCGATGCAACAGACGGGTACACGAGAACCACTGCAGTCCCCAAAACTCACACATGAACAATAAATATTCTCAGAGGCAACAGATTAGTCTGTAGAGTCGTGGTTGCTGTTATGTGGTTGCTATGTTCTTTACATTCAATGTTTGCTTCTGCAGTTGCAAAAAGAGATGTAGTTTCTTTACATCACCGTTATGTTGCTCAAATGAAGACTTTCAAGCAAGCACAAAAAATCTACGCATGATTTTCCGCATGTTCAGGACATTTTGTTGTTTGCATTCGGCATCACCTTACAGTAAAAAGAAAGAGTTGAAGATAAATCATCATTTGTAGTTCCTACATCCACAGCCAGTGTGTGTAACCGACACATGCACCCAAGTCTCTCCTCGCAAGCACAAAAACTAAATCTTTTAACTCTCCACACACACGTGCATAAAAGTGACGAGCCTACGAGTGTATCCTGTGGCCAGCCCTGTTGTGTCGTGTGCTGGATCCCCCCTCAGAGGAGCTGTTACATGCTGTTAAGCAAACAGTAGTAAGTGTCTGACCTTTTCAGTGGGGAACCTTTAGCCTGCCACAGAACAGGGCCAAGAAACAAGACGTCAATCTGGAGCCCAAGCGGAAGAAGCGAGCTGACAAATGCCACCACTATGCCACCATCAGCGCTGAGACCGCGAGGCCTGCCCCCCTCACCCACACCCACACACGGTGCCACAACCATTACCACTCAGCGGCACCCTCGGATCCGGTGCGACCGTATGCGACGCACACACACACACAAAAATAAAAATATAAAACACAGCTAATGGCATGGCAGAGGCAGGGATTAATGCAGCGAGTGTGTTTGAATAATGATGAAAGCGAGATTTCTCGTCTGGTGGCATGTTTCCGCCGGAGGCCGCCTCCCTGACTGTGATGAGATTTCTCAAGCAATCTTCATCAAAGCGCTGAAGTTTAACATGTTGTCAAAGAAAGCAAGCAAAACACTTCTCGCTGAATTATCTGCACATCTGGGGAAAGCCCATGAGTGAAATTAGAGAAGTGAAAAGAAAATCGCCTTGCTAAATGTGTGTTCACAGGGTTCGCTTTTTAAAATCAGTCCGTATAATGAAATATGACATCTTTACATGCTGTCATGCATTACAGGCTGATTCCTACACTTGTGTGTTGAATGTGGGGATGAACAAGTGTTTAAGAACTCAACACGTGTCATTAACTAAGAAAAATGTAAAAATTACTGCGACAAATAAAGTCCTTACGAAAATAAACAACACCTTCATAAGGAAAAACAGAAAGATATGTCACTACGATGCACAGATAACAAACTTTAGATTATTTTTGTACATCTTAAAAATCACAAAGGCTGCACCAGGATTTATAAAAGTGTCGCCTACATGCATGCATGCATTTTAAGGTAACACAGATCAGGACTGCTGGAATCCACTAACCCTAAACCAGCTTCTTAGCATTCTGTAAACTTAACTACCAAACAAAAAACCTCAGCTAATCTCCTCCTTGCCTGTTTGCCAAACCCTATCTCTGCCAAATGCAGCTATGCCCCAAACGAAATTAACTTTTTGCACAATCTCCGTCCACGCTCAGTGTTTCTGATGATAAACAACCCGGCGTCTCTCACTTTCTGTCTGGGTTGGGTCACTAGTGGGAGACGCAGGGTGATCCGAAAGGAAGGGTGATGTGAGACAGAGTGGGAAGTGTGTTTGTGTGTTGCATGGGCCAGGAGTGACAGGTAGCCAAGTGCTGGCCAAACCCTGACAAGAGCAGACAGACTGTCTTTCCTAGATGCCCCCTTAATCCTTCCACCAGCCCCCGAGGGAGGGCAGTCAGCCAACGACTATCCTCTCTCTATCTGCCTCCTCCTCTCTCTCATCCTTTCTTTGGAGGAATACTGTCATCAACACATCTACCCATCCGACATATCAAGGATAAACAAACAGATACACGCACACTGGCACGCACGTACCCACAACAAACTTGTGCACTTGTTGACCTGGCTGACACACACACAGGACGCACTGAGTGTTAAATGTGGTTGTATAACAGCTGCTTAAAGCCGTCGGCAGACTTATGTTCCTAAAGTTAAGGACTAAAAACACTAAACTGTAACAGAAAAACTACTTTTTTTTTGTATTCTGTATATGGATGTAAGGAATAAAGCATTCTTAATTATCAGTTATCATTATAAACTCTAATGAGGATCCATTCCAGCATGGCGCACAGATCATGTAATCAAACCTAATAGCTGCTTAAGAAAAACTGTTCTTCTATCCCTTTAACATTTAATCTAAACAAGCACAACATGGTATGGGGTCTGGTGGCCGTTAAAAGCAGGACTGAATAGCTGAAACGATGCAATAAGCAAATAGCTGCACTTTAGGATATACGTCATGCAGTGTGTTAAACCTGTTGAGTCGATGATTTTACAAATTCATGCCGTCCTCCACGTCACATTTTTGACGGTAACTCTTGTGGTGACGCTAAATGAAATGATTTAAATCAGAAAAATTGCAATATTGAATATTTGCGCCAAATTGTTTGGCCCAAGTTATGACGAAGAAGAGAGAAAAACCATTTCAATTAGATCCCATCGTACATCAGTTGTTTAAATTTGACTTTGCCAAATTATTTGATAATTTCTCTTATAAATATTTAATATTATTAGCAGAAAAGAGCGACTAAACTGGCCAGAAAGTACTGATCAGAGTTGCTTTATTCACTCTACAAATAAGTTGTTTTTTTGCTGTAGGCCTTAATATTGGGATGGAAAAGAGCTTATTGCTAATATCATGATTAAAACACAGAACTACGATATTCTGTTGTTCATCTCTATTCTTTACATTACTGAGAAGTAATTATGTGTTGCACCAGCGTACTGCAAGCAATTTTATATCCTCTGAAAAGCATTAAAACTAATAAATAATCACACACATATACGTTTGTATAGCTCCCTTTGTGATCATATTCATTGACAAGATGCATTCTGAAATCCTTCATCCTAACCCTAAACGTCACAACAAAGTGTCTAACGTCTGCCTCACCTAAAGGTCATTCAGACTATGACATATGTCTTAACCCTAAAACACTTTTAGAGGGGTGTAGGGAAAAAAATAGGACCAGCCAAAGTGTCGTCTCATCTCCTAAAAAGTCCTCATTCCAATGATCTAAAGCTCAAAGAGGTCCTCACAAGAATACAACTAATACACATGCACGTAAACTGTTTCCTGTGTGGCTGACAGTACAAATAAACTTGTTTTTCCTCCACCTGTCCATCAAAAAGGAGTGTTTAATTGATGAAACAGTTCCATTTACCCAAACTCCTCTGCAGGCAAGCCCCAGACCAGAGCACTAAACCACCATTTGATCACAGCACAAATCGCATTAAAAATAGCCCGCTGCCCGTTCAACAAATCCACCCTGGCACACTGAGGAGCGCACCGGCTGCTAATAGCTATAAGGTAAATGTGAACCGTTGGAAGAAGGCCTCAAATCAAGTCTGACAGAATTAAATCTGAGCTAAGCATTATGCTCCAAGACATACACGAGCGCTCTATAGACTAACTGTAGATGGATTTATAAAACCAGTACACAGTCATATAAAGGCACACATCGGGGGGACTTATTATATTTCATAATTCTCTTTGGCGATGAATACTTTTTTATACGGCTGAAACAATTCGTCAATTACTAGATCAACAAAAAAGCAGACTAAGGTGTAAATAACTCTATATTGATTATTACTCGCTGTATTTTGTACGATGTGTTGGTTCACATTAAACATCATTTATCCACATCTACAGCTGCACAGATTCGTCAAACATTCATTTTTCTTCTCTAACCTGTTGCCCCTTTTTAAATATGTGTTTTTGTGTATAAGTACTTTGACAGTAAATAACACAGGAGTCACATTTCTTACACATTCTTGGTCAATAAAACTGATTCATTCTGAGGTTTCTAACTGAGAATGTGCAGCTTTTCTTTAGTTAATGTCTGAGCAATACCACTCTGATTACAAAACACTGAGTATTTTAAAGATCAAACAATTAAACAGTTAAAGGAAGAAAGTTTTTCCTGATGTATAAAAAAAATAAAAAAATATTTGCATCAGCTGCAGCCAGACAACACAAAAATGAATGTTCATGTTTCATCCTTCTTTAGTCCGAGGCTTTACATCATCTGTCCCTGTATCTCTAATTAAACATTGCCATACCTATAGTAAACTGAAATTTAATTTTTATTTTCTAAAACAAATTTTCTGTGCCGTCTAATTTTTCCATCTACAGGTCAACTTCCACATTCCTGGAGCAACTCTAGCATCCCTCTCTTTCATACGGCGCCCCGTGTCCTTTTCCCTTTAACGAACCACCAGCGCCGGGGCTTAATAAAATGTGCAAAACCAAACGGGCAAGTGTGTGCTCACACACATGCCTCCTGTCAAAACACATCTCCCACCTGCTCCCCCTTCCTGCCAACTTGACGGCTCGAAAAGGTTCATTTTAGCTGGAGTCTGACAGCTAGCGGGGTCACAGCAGCCTGTGGATTAACGCTCCGTGACAAAGGCGAGTCATCGAATTAACGGCCTCGCACACACGGCGGAGGAGAAGAGGGGAAAAAGGGGAGGTGAGGAGTGGAACGGAGGGCCGAGGTTTAGTCAGAAAACAGGGAGAGGGAGGCGGAGAGATAAGTGACGGACGCACCTCAGCACCGCTCGTCTGTTGAAGCTCTCCCTCCCCGTACTGCCCCCGCTGCCTCTCCCCATCCTTTGGTCCGCCTGTGGGCCCAGCAGCAGTAGCTGTCACTACAGGAGAGCGCCTGTCAATCAAGGCGTCCTAATCCAATGGCATGTCGGCAGGGGACATGTCACATATGTTAAGAGGAGAGAATGAGGGGACTTGCAGGGTGTGCTTGTGTGTGTATGTGATTAAATGACTGTAGGGCAGAGCGCGGTTGCCAGAGAGTGTGGTGTGGCAGAGACAGCGGGTGACGGGAGCTGTGGTGACACATGAGGCCCGGGACCAACTCTGAGTAACCTAGCAGTCACTAGAGGGACGGAGGGGGGAGCAGAGGAGGCAGAGCAGGGCACAGGAGGGGTAAATATGAAGGCACAGACAAGGCTAACCGCGACTGACATGGCTAGCATTCAGAAGCGGCACGCATGAAGCAGACACACATGACGCAAACACAAACAGATGGTGTGCATTTGGTCTTGTGTATGCGTGTGAGTGTCGGGCGAGTCCAAACACACAACACAGGTGTAAATCACCTTTATTATGGTCCAGCAGACCTCACTGGTTTGTCGTTTTTCACATTTATTAGTATAATATGTATTTTCTTAGTGCTGTGTCATTATTTTGTCCCGTTAGTTGTGTCATAAACGTTGGTGGTTTGATTGTAAAAAGGTAGGAACACAAGGTCTGCAAGTAGTTTGATTTATTTTATGTGTAATCTAGTCTCTAGTTTTCTGAGTTTGAAAATGACAACTGCTATTTCCAACCATATATGAGCCACAATTCTGTCTGACATGACAAGCAGTTAACATTCCTAGATTAAATGAAGTTGCGTTAAATTGGGTTTTGCATTAAAGTTCAGTTGATAAAGTGAAGCATGCTTGAATTAAGTAGATTAGAGCTGCATTTCATTTCATGATTTTGCACTACTTTTCTATGATTTATGCTAACTGTAGCTGAAAGAGTGCATAAATATTTCATCCAAGCATAGATATAAAACTCAAACAGAGCTTGTAATCAAGTTAAAAAGGGTTGGAAGTAATAAGTCATTACTGTGTATGAGTAATACTGTAAAAACATTTTCTGAGGTTTACAAATCTAAATTTAATTGTCATGTCTTGTCACTAGAAGACTCTAAAGCTATAGTGTTAAAATACAGACATAAAATGATGATAGTGGGAGTTCTCATTAGGTTTTACAGTGTGTTTGTGGTGTTTTTATATGTTTGTGGTGCAACAGTGCTATGTATTATCAGTAAAGCTCATGTAAACCATCAGTTTTTAGCCAGAGATGCTACAACACAACTATAAGAATGAACCAAGATTATTATCAGTCCATCAACCGTCACACTATCATTGTTTTTGACTCCCTCATCTTTTTATTTCAGTTGGTTGATACACAAACACAAAAGTTGTTTGTTGGTGCTGGATTTGTTGGGGCTGGAAAATATAAGCAGCAGCTAACAGCCAGAGGGTTCTGAGAAACATTTGTGACAAGAACATCAGGGTTAACCTTCAAGCCAGACACTACCATCCAGACTGCTACCACCAAACATACTAACAATCTTCAACCTATCCTGCAGGCTGTTGGACTGATCGACTAGTTCATTCTGTTACCTGATGGGGCTGGATGCGCTGGACGTTGCTGGTGAAGTCAAAGTAGAGATGGAACTTGTCAATGTCCTTGGTTTTGTTTTGCTCTGCCTTCATTTTTTTCTGGTCTGGGACAGACTTCCCTTGTTCTTTATCCTTTAGTGCCGTCTTGGATACAGAGGACTGGATGGTCACAAAACTCCGCTCACACCTGAAGAACAAAGACACAGAGGAAGAACATATTGGGCCATACATTCATTATGATGATATAAATCGTCACAGAAAAAATAAATAAATAAAAAAATCACATACACACAAAAAACTAAAATAAAAATCAGACATGTTATGTGAATATGGATTATTCTCACAGTGTCTTCACAAAGGTGAGTGTGTCCGGGTCTTTAGCTATTATATCAGCCAAGATATGCTCCACACCTGTGGCCACTTCTTCCAACGTCGTCAGACCTGTAATGTAAACACACATCCATACTGTACTTAGAATGAGCTCCATAAACGTGTAAGAGGAAATATGATCTCAACAATGTGTTATTACATTTTTCACTATTTAAATATGATTGTATGTGACCATGAATATGTGTTTGTATCAAGCTGTACACCATAACCATTTAAACCAACAGGCAGGTGCCCTAATTCAAGAGAAGAGAAGAGAAGAGAAGAGAAGAGAAGAGAAGAGAAGAGAAGAGAAGAGAAGAGAAGAGAAGAGAAGAGAAGAGA
>NW_007579458.1:69823-84356 GCF_000690725.1 Stegastes partitus | reverse complement strand
GAGATGAGATGAGATGAGATGAGATGAGATGAGATGAGACTTAATTAATCCTGCAGTGGTCAAATTTGCAATGTTATAGCAGCAAAAGATAATGCAAACTTTTAGAAAATGTAATACAAAATCAATAAACAAATAAATACATATAAGTACTAGTTATAGAAAATATTGCGCATATCAGTATTTTGGTCAGTACTATTGTAAATACTTCAAAATCTGTCCACTATCAATCACTGGCATCAATAATATCTCAAGGCATTAATTAATTAAAAAATCTTTTCTTCATGAATTTGGTTCAAAAAAGTCAAAAGAATATTTTTATCTCATTGTGTGACTGTACATGTGTTTATCTCGTACCTTCAGTACCAGGTTTTATGTACACCCTCAGATCCAGAGAGTGTGGTGTTTCCATCAGAGAAGTTACGGCTGCTTCAAGCCCAAGTGCTTTGGCCCTGCGAGCTTTCGTCAGCTTGCTGCCTTTCTTGTAGGGAGAATACTGCAGGTAAACACAACACAAGCACTGGACTGAGATGACAGGTGAGGAGGTATGAGGAGCCTTTTCAGGTGTGAATAAATAATACTGCAACTCTCAAAGTGGACTTAAATAACAGACATTAGTTTTGCACAAAAATGTGATTCTGACCACATGATCCAGTTCATCAGCTGATTGGCAGCTCCTCAGATCTTGTTCCAGCTCAGCTGTCAAAACTCCGTCCTTTTTCAGGGTCTGGATCAGAGACTGGGTCTTCTTAGCCAGAGAACTTAAGCAAAACACAAATATACACAAAAAAGAAGCACAAATGACAACTGTCCAACACAAACACACACTTCAGTAATACACATGTAAAAGAATCACAAACACACAACTGATAGTGTTACATCCCTCAAAGCTTGAGCAATAGCACCACCTAGTGGCCAAAGTAAAACATGCTGTTTGTAAAACAAACTCCTGTTGAGCTGATGAGAGAAAGTATTTCATGGCTGCTGCTGTATCAGTAAATCTCTATGTGAATGTGTGAGAGTGTGGGTGGGTTATAAGGTGTATTAGTTTGTGTCTTTTGATTGAATTTGTGTTACATTTGCCTACCATAGTGCCTCATAAGTCATCTGGACGTCTCGGACAGCATCAGCATCCATGTGGTTGATCATCTCCTTGCGGTAACGCACCATGAACGGCACCGTGTTCTCCTCACGAAGCAGCGTGACGATATTTACGCACACCCATTGTTCCACACATGTCAGGGTGGACAGCAGCTGAGGGGAAGCACATACACACAGTACGTATGTATATATAATGTGCAAGTAGGGAGAAAGACAGCCAAAAAATGTACGCATAGACAGTATTTCTGTTTAAACTTTAGACATTAGTGTGTGCATAAACACATTGCGTCCTGTTTTCTCTCGAGTCTTTGGAATTAGCAATACAATACAATGCATAATGCTGGAGAAAGAAAAATGGTGTGTGCTCTCCATCGCATTCACTGTTGTATGAGAGTTTTAATATTTTGTCGTGTTTGTTCAGCTATAGGTCATCAACAATACACATATATACACTCATTAAAGGTGTCCAATGCCCCACATGCATGGTTGCTTGAGGCAGATATCTCAGTATGAAGAGATAACAACACGGAGCTGTAAATCTACTCTCATCCTTTGAATCCCATTGCACAGATGGAACCAAACTTTCCAAGGTAGTGATAATTTTGTTAAAGGGTACTGTAAGCATCAGCAGCTTATCAAAATGCACATTTTTGTGGGTTTTTTGTTTGTTTTTTTATTTGTCACACTGGCTAAAGTGTGAGGGTCATTAAACTTTTAGGATCATTTGCTACCTTTTGCAAACAGAGGTAGAAATGTGAACATAAAAAACTGAAGTATTTCCATTTGGCTAGCAAGCAGCCGTGACAGTTTCCTGGAGGCCCATTTGAATCTCCTTCAAACTGTTCATACATTTCAGCATTTGTGTGTCTGTCAGTCACCAGTCGGTCACTCAGTCAGTGAATGCCAGACTCTCTCATATGCTGAACTGTTTTCATCATCTCACAAAAATACTGACAATCATTGCAACACATAGAAGAAAAAAACCCCTGAATACCTCTGTCATGTCCCAGTTCATATTGAGCTCATTCCTGAGCGACTGTGCTTCTGATGAAGGCAAAGCAGTTGGTTTTCCCAGGCAGGCACCACTGGTCTTCTGTTTCTTTAGACAAGGCTCATCAAAAGTGAAATCCTCCTCCGGCGCTTCCTCTTTCTTCACTCCAAGGCCAGCTCGTGATGAGCCCTCACCTGTCCATATGTCTGCCTGGTGGGCTTCTGACACAATGAATGACACTCTCTATAAGGAAAAAAAAACAAGAAAGAGGAAAGAGATAGATAACAGATAAGAGGAAAAATTATAATATAGCAAAAAACAATACAGATCAGTGACCAGTCATTGACAAAACAGAGTTTTGCTGCAGAGAATACATGCCAGAGTATTGTAAATCAAAGAATCTCTGATATAGACTGTTACTAATATGACAATGAGCCTTACCTCTTCCTTCATTCTAATACTTGGCCCACTCTCTTCAGTCCTCTCTGGAAAGTCAGTTTGTGTTCCTCCTTTGTCTTCTTTAGCTTCATTTTCCACTTTTTTCCTCTTTGTTCCAGCCACCCCAGATGCACCAGAATCCTTCGGTCGTTTAGGGGCCTGTGTTTTTCGTTCTGCTGCAGTTTTGCGTGGTGCCCTTGGCTTAGGCTCTTTAGGCACTTTGGGAGCTTTAGGTTGTTTTGGGGCTTTTGGCTCTTTTGGGGGTTTTGGCTCTTTTGGGGGCTTTGGCTCTTTTGGAGCTTTTGGCTCTTTTGGGGCTTTTGGCTCTTTTGGGGCTTTTGGCTCTTTTGGTTTAGCAGTTCTCTTGGCAGCTGCAGGGGCTCTGGCAGTCTTGGCTTTTGTCTTTGGCTCCGGTGGCCCCCATTCGTCACTATCCTCATCACTACTCATTGTGTGGGCAAAAGACCTGATGGTAGGGTAGAGACAAAGTAAACCGCAAATCGTAATACTTGAGTAGAGCTTGGTTCTTTCTAGTAAATTCTGTATGTGTTTCCAGGTGTCTAATAGGGCTACATAATTCATCGATTTAAAATTGAAATTGTAGGCAGTTAGCAAATCAGCATGGCTGTAATTTAGGATACACAAGGTGTGGCTTTTAAATCATGAGACATATGCTGTAGTAAGTGTGATTTAATCTGATTAGATTTAAACTTTAAGGGGTTGTTTATGCCTATGAATCAATGCCTAGTGCTTGGTTCAGGCACCAACATAAGAGCTGTCTTGCTATTTACAGGTCACCGCTTGTGCATGTCTTATCCAGGGTTTTAGAAACTCATGCCATCTTCTTTGTGCGACAGCCACACTTGTGACGGCATCTCATGTGGTATCACACATATAAAACCTTTTACACAGTAAATATTGATCTGTACCTTCACCTCAAAAATGACAAATCAAATCGCAATTTGGTGTTTTCGCCCAATCGTTCAGCCACAGTGTCCCATTTGAATAATGTAACAGAGTGAGTATCATGGCAATCTGTCCCAGTGTTAAAGACCACTGAAAATAGTGAAAATGGATTCTAACCTGACCCCATCACTCTAAATTTGAATCATGTCTGCTTTGAATGAATGAATGAATGAATGAATGAATGAATGAATGAATGAAAATCACTTACAGATCAGAGTCCATGTCATTGTACTTGACAACCTTGGCAGTTGCTGCTCGGGGTTTTCGCATCATCTGTTCGAGAAAGCGAGTTAGCAAGAGTTACATAAAGCCTTACAGTGAACATTACATTATTTAGTCAATAACTGCTTTAATAATGAACGTACACATCGGGTCAGTGGCGAGGCGTTTGCGATAACAAGTGAAAGTGTTGATAGCCTACATTTAAGCTAGTTATTTGTCGTTACACAGCAAATTACGGCTAAACGAAGGGCATCAGCGTGTGATATGAGCCAGCTTTAGCACAAACATGACATTTACTGAAGCTGCCAAACTTGCAAAAGTTTGCTGGCTGTCACAACCGAGTTAGTAGGTTAGCTGGCGGTTTCAAATTTACCGCTTCACGATGACGCTAAGAAAGTTAGCCGGTTAACTGACACGACAGCGGGGCGTATTGATTCACAGCACCACATTCCCACACGGTACGAAGAGTAGATCGCTAGTTTTACCTTTAAACAGTTGAAAATGCTCCAAAATATTTGCGGGTATTCAGCTGAAATGAAGCTGAAAGTGCGCTTCCTGAAACAGAATCGGCTCAACCAATCAAAACGCTCAGAAGTCTTAAAGGGCCAGAGCCTTATTTTGGCTTCGTGTTTATTGGCAGATGGAAAGGTGCTTACCGCCACCTGATGTGTCGGAGTATACCGATTAGAGGCACTAAATTACCTCAATACTGACTAAATGAAAAGAAATGTAACAAAAATAAACAAAAACGAGAAATAAACATTTTTTTACATCCTGTTTCAACACATCATTGCACCATTGTGTGCATTTGTAATTCCACAAAGTGACCGTCTACCAAAACCTGAAAGATACAACACTGCTCATTAAAGTTCTTTATATACATTTACAGCTGCTTTTATCAATATCAAACGGCATAAACAAATAATCTCTTTTGTCTCTGTATTATTTTACCCACCCACACTTTTCTAAAGGTGCTAATCCAGTTCTATCTAATATAATCTAATTCTTTGCATGATTCTTTGCAGTGACGTCAAACTGACAAAAACAGAACTGTTCCAGCAACTTTAATGAAATTCATTAATTGGTAACAAGCAATCGAACTCAGTTTATTCAAATTAAGCGAACAAGTAAAAATTTGTGCCACTGTTTTAAGTTACATGTAAATTAATTAGTTTGATTCTCTCAAAGGAATTAATCATTTTTCATCCTTAACTGTAAGGAAAGTTAAACTTAAGGCTTAAATTTTTTTACAGCTTTACAAGTAAGCTCAATGTAAAACACTAAACACTCAGATGATATCAACATTACTTTGCCAGTCTAATTCGTCTAAATAATGTTTGCAACGTAAATGGTTATTGGAAACAGTAAACACTTTGGACTGGACTGTAGATGAACAGTAAAATGTAAACCTAGAAAAATAAATAATAAAATATACACCTTTTTTTTTATTTATTTTTTTTAAAATTTCAAGCTTTCACTCTGAAAATTAAAGAAGTTTTGAGACCATCCCAGCAGCCAACACAAAAAGATAGATAATTTTTGCTATTGTAATCTTCTTCATAACTACGACTTTATCTTTGATCACAGGCCAATTTTTTTTGGATTTACTGGAAATGTGAAGCTTTCCCACTAAACTTTCACTTCCCCTAATTGCTTCAGTTGTGTCTGGGCTTGTTGCTAATTTTGCTGATCAAATGTCAGATTCACACACAAATCACGATCAAATATCAACACAATGATTTTAACGTAAGACTTTGCTGTTTGTGTCTATTTTGTGAGAAGCAGGGTATTGTCCATTTATCAACATAAATTAGTCTTTTTCAAACTGTATGCAGATATAAAGAGAGACAAGATATGACAAAGATGATCTCTGAACAAAATGTGTTCATTTATTTCAAAAAATATATATCATTACTATTTACTGTAGCATAGTAGTAGCAGTTCTTTCATGGAAAATATTTGATAATGACATAAAACCTTGATGACTGTCTAATTATCGGGGGTTTCACTGGAGATTGTGAAACTCAAACAGTACAGACTGAGAATTGGTAAGTTAAAATAAAAAAAAACTGTCCATTTTCTGGGATTTTAGATGTCAGCATATGCACAATGAAGTTCCTCAACGCTTTACTACTTCTGGTATTTGAAAATCCAATTAACACTACGAGCTAAATACTGCTGACAATACCAAACAAAGACAACAACAAAAACAATACTTTATAAGGATGGTTTTGTATTTGCACTTTTTGATAGCAAAATTCCAGAGTGTGTTGCAATAAAACAAACGTCACATTAAAAAAAAACGAATTCAAACACATAAATTGGATCCTAAACATCAAATGTAAACGAGATGAAATAATTACATCCAGTCAGTGTTCTCTCTACAGCACATATTAATAACAATGTGCTTTATTAAATGCACAATCAGTGGTACAAGTATTCAGTATTAGTTTGGAAATCATTCTCAATATCATGTCATTATTGCTCAACAAATATTTCCTTCTTTTGTAGCTGTTTGATGATTGCTAAAGAGTTGTATAGGCTCTACCTGGTAACAGATGATGAGTCATCGCGAGCAGCCAATCAGAAATCCAGTTTGACAAAGAATCAGCCAGAGCTCAATCTGGTTGTTCGGATAGTGAATGTGGGTTTACCCTGCCACCTGATTTCAGTTCCTTTTTCTTTATATCAGCATAAAGGTAAAACCTCTCTGAATTCAGTCTTTATTATTGTCCTACTGCGTGGAACTTAACCTGAAAGAAGGTACTGTGTCTGTTTTATTGTGCTTGTGTGTGAGCGTCTGTGTGTTTTCTGCCAGAATGTGAACATCCTTCTGTTGAAACCAGTTTGTGATTGTTTTATGTGTGTGTTTTCAGGTGAAGATGTCTGACCCCGAGACCCAAACTCAGCCTCTGCTCAGGGCTTCAAGCCAGCAAGCAGCCCAGGGGTGAGGATTATGTGTCTTAATTTTATGTTTTTTTTTGTTGGATACAAACACCAGATGAAGCCAAAAAGCAGGTTCCTACAGAGTATGTACAAAGTACAAAGTGTTTATGAGGGGATTAAGTTTTAGGGACTTCCCTGATGTGTGTGGTGGCCATAGTTGGAAATGAAAGCAGTCAGTACAAGGGTTAGGAACGAAGTAGGTCAGTGGTGAGAACAGGAGCGGGAAAGGGAGTTTGGTCAATTAAATTATAATTATTATTATTTTTAATTTATTACATTCATTGAGTTAAAACAAAACAATTAAACGTGACTCCTAGCTCCTTTAGCCAAAGAAATAAATGTACAAAAAACTTTGATTACAAAAAGCTTCAACAACAACACAATAAACATCAAAATATTCAAAACAATAACAATAACATAAAATAGCTGTCCTTCAAAGCTGACAGTCACGTTTTACTTTAGATGCATTTTCTTTAATACTCTTTAAAAAAACAGTACATTTGACATGATTATTGACTTGTCTTTACAGTCAGACATAATTAACATCAACATAAAGGCTTTAATTGTTCTTTTAAATGTAAATATTGATTTTGATTCTTTGGTTTCTTTGTTCAGATCGTTCCATAAACTGATTCCTTTCACGCTTCGTCACTTTTGTTCTGAATCTGGGCTTTTCAAAGATCTCACTTCCTTTTAAGTCATGTTTACTTTCTCTTTTTTCAAATCTGTTCTGAATGTTTATCAGTCATGTTTTTTTTAAAAATGTGTTTTAAACATTGTTTGCAAAACACTACAGTCTACTAATTCATGAAATTTCAACTATTTTAACTTAATAAATAGCGGATTTGTTGCCTCTCTGTGTTGTTAAATTCAACTAAAGTCTGATGGGTGAGAAGAAACCACCACAGATTTTTTTTCACCCATTTTTCACAAACTGTAATAAGAAAAGTCAGATATTGTGTAAATTAAAGTGCTGCTTTTCACATATTTCTGACTGTATATTTTACAGCTTCCATTCATTTACATTTAAATTGATGAGCTGGCTTTTGAAAGATGATTGATTTCAGTGATGTATGATCCAACAGGTAGTACAGACTTTTTAGATCAGTCAGCACACAACAATATTGTTACCACATCAAATAGGATTGATGACCAATCTGTTGTAAGCTTTGGGAGTCTGATGATCATTATTTAGTTGGAAAACAAAAACTTTGTAACTCAAAAAAAATATGAACAGTAATACAAAGTGTACGTGGTAGTTAGTGAGATGCAGTAACATGTATTGTCTTTTACAAGGGCTTTAGTTTTACTAAAAGTCGATGGATGTCATTGAATTTTGCTGTATTTTATGTGTAAATACATCCGAATTCAACACGTTTACTATCAGTGTGTTGCAGAATGAGCCCGTCTGGTGACATCGATAAGAAATAAAAATAACTCGTTCCCACGCATCAGTAAATCGTGGCCACGAGTTATTAATGCATGGGAACGACAAAATGATCACACGGTGTTTCATCACAAGAGATCGGTGTAGTTCATTCCAAGGTTAAAATCAAATCAAATCAAATCAGAATGCTCCATGTTTCATGCAAGTCCGCCCGTTATCCAGCTGGTATGGCCGCACCATTGCTCCACAACTTCTCTTGTTTCTTCATATTAGTAATGCGAGGCCACAATTTAACTATGTGTTTCCCACACATTAATAACTCGTGGCCACGATTTACTAATGCGTGGGAACGAGTTATTTTTTATTTCTTATTGATGTCACCAGACGGGCTCCGTACACAATAGATCTGTTAGTTATTTGAGTTTAAAATGGAGTTTACATTATTTAAATTAATGGGAATTCCCAAAGCCAGCCATGAAGAAAAGGGAAATACAAGAAATTCCTAAACTTTCTCTCAGGTTTCTGCTTGGCAACAGCTGATGTCATTGCTCACTTGGTATGTGATGCTTACAGCACATACCTTGGTTCCTGTTTTCATAGAAGTCCCCCGAGCTGAGCCAACTAGAAATGTTCCTCATACTTCTGTTTGCCTCTTCTACCCTTCATCCCTGTCACATCAAAGAATCCAATCCACATGATGTCCTAGAAGTAGATATCAGTGTTTTAATCTGACAGTCACTAATAAGGAAGTCTTCCCCATCTTTCTCTTTTTGTTTTCCAATAGCAGCTCCACCCGAGCCTACAAGATCGCAGGCATCACCCTGTTGGCCTGTGTGCTGATTGTGGGCCAGGCCATGACCGCCTACTTCCTCCTCAGCCAGAGGAGCGACATCAAATCTCTGGAGGAGCAGAACAACAAGCTGCAGACGGTGATGACCAAGGGACGATCTGGTGAGGAGGCCAAGTTCGGTTCTCTTTAGGAGGGATGTACCAACACTGCTGACATTTAGCAGAACATCTCATGCTGTAAAGGAACAATAGGCTCCTACTGAGCAGCTAAATAAGAAAATAAGGAAGACAAATGTCAGGAAAGTCCCCTGAAACCCATGACGTCACTTGTATCTGTGATTAATCAGTGCTGATAACATAAAGTCATGTACTGATAGTTCTTCCACATAGTTTCTAAACCCCGTAAAGTAAACCAGTTTTGGTTCTCTCAGTAATCTGATGCTACTTTTCAAACTAAAGAATGAATAAAAAGACAAGCATTAATTCACTTCTTTAAAAAAAAAACACTCAAATATTTGTCCTTGATGAATCATGCACCTCCTCATCGTGGACACTGTAGTCTTCTTTGACTTTAAATGTTATCCAAGCTTCCAGTTATCTATGTTGGATGTCATTTCAGTTTGTTTTACCTCTAACATGCACTATTTCTCTTTATACCTGCAGCCTCTGTGCCCCTGCGGATGCACATGCCCATGAACACCCTGACTGCGCTGGCAGACGACGCTTCAGATGAGGTAAAAAAAAAAAGTCCCACACTTGGCTTTATACGGACTTTTGTTTTGTTTTTTTTGTTATTCACACAAACTAAACAAGGATCACCTCAATTCATTTCATAACGCAGGATCTGGAAAAGAGAACTTCCAGTTCTCTGTGATGGATCTCTATTGCAGTTTTTGTTGCTTGTCATCCAGCACATGTACAGATTCCTGGAAAAATCTCATCATTCCAGTTGTTTTATCAGTCAGGCTGTAGTTACAATGACATATTGTGTATTATTTGGACTTAATTCTGTCATATTCTTGTGCAATCCACTGATTTCTGTGTGTTCTGTTGTTTGCTAGCAGACGGCTGGCACCGACACCCCAAAAAAAGTTGGTACGTTCTATATATTTACTGTCTTTGCATGTGTATGTATACTGTGTATGAATTCAACTTTTTTATGCACATTTGAAAATAAAAGCTGCGATTACATTTATGCATATTCATCTGCCCTCGTCTCCTCTGCGCCCCTCTTGCAGACCCGTCTCAAGCCACCAACTGCCAGCTGGAGGCTCTGGGTCTGAAGCCTGTGCAGGTTCCAGGTTTCCGCCCCACCTGCGACGAGCGCGGCCTCTACAAGACCCGGCAGTGCTACATGATGCAGTGCTGGTGCGTGGACCCAGTCAGCGGGCAGCAGGTCCCGTGTGCCGAGAAGCAGCCGGCTGCCTCCGTCTTCTCTGGTGAGACAAGACAACTGGTCGTGAAGTTGGTTTGAAAGGAGTCATGTCAGCGCTGTGTGCAGTTTGGAAACACTGTTTTTATGTTGTTCAGTCAATGCATGTTGCAGGTTAAATCCAAAACCTGCATTTGAGTCAAGTTTTATGTGACCAATCAGTATGATTTCAGTTCTGTTAGGCTTTAATGGTCATTTTCAACTAAGAGATTATTTTGTAGTTTTGCTTTTGATGCTTTAAAAGATTTTTGGTTTCACTTTATGTATTCGGATGCAGGTCTGGACTCACATGCACATTTCAAATATTATTATTTTTAAGATACTGATTATTTTGAACAGTGTCACTAACAATCAAACGATCTTTGCAGGTGGCATGAGCGAGCTGCTGACCGTGCCTGATGTCACTGAGTAAAACAGTGGTGAGTAAATGTATAGTATTCCTCTATAAGCACTACTGACTGCTTTCATTTTCATTTATTTAATAGTATATTTATTTAAATAATAATAGTCCAATTGGATGCATATTTCAGACATTGAACTTTAAATACTTGCGGGTGGGATCTTGTTTTGTATACACTGTGCTGATAAAACTACAAATCGAGTGGATTCTTTATTTAATCATGTTTTCTGTTTCTTAGGCGACCTGCAGCAGATTCATTCTGTTCCAGAAACCAACATCAGTTCAGCTCCTATTACGTCAGAACTTTGCCAACTTCTAATCATTACATCTGCAGTACTTAATAAGCTGTTGGGTTTTTAGAAAACCGTTGATCAGTTTCCAAATGATAATCTCTTCTCTGCTTGCTATCATCTGAACCAGTTAGTCGGAGCTCATCTGCAGTCAATATTCTATAAACAGCAGAGCCTTTTAACTTTAACTGATTATTAAATAGACATGAAAGGTTAAGGGTTGTATTTTTCTGTGGTGTGCAGATTTAAATGTAATTTTAGTCTAAATTTACCCCATGTCATTTTGAGAAGAACAATGCACTTCCACATTATTAAGTCATAGAGTTTAAGGTGTTTAATTTTTGGCAAAGTGTTCCCCTCACCAAGAATTACATTTGATTTGTTTTTTTACATGAATGGTTTGGGTATTTATTCTTGTAATGTTTGGCTCAATTTAAAAGGATGTAACTGTTGTTAAAAGCAAATAAACACATATTTGGAGACATGGATAATTGATATAATTCTGAACAGCTTTGTCCCAATTTATTTCAACAATCCAAATAAACCTGATAAAGACAGTTTTTGGTGGATTTCTTTTGTGGTAGTATCACAGTGGAGTTTCAACAACACCAGCCACTGAAATAAAGCACCATCAACAGACCCGTCTGAGGTTATTTCCTTAAAAAAAAAAAACATGCAAAACCATGATCATAGACAGGAAATCAAAAAACTAAAGAGAACGCAACACAAAGACGGCAACACAATGATTGTCAATAGGCACAAGTTGTTTCTGGGTTCCAGTCACCACACATACAATACACTTATTTTTCTGACACACCTTCCAGTTAAAGTAAAAAATATCTCAAATATGTTCCTCCTTTATGGCTTATTTGTCTTTAAAGGCCCAACAGCGTGTTACGTTCAATGGCAGCACAACAGTGACATAAACAAACCATCCTAGTGCAGTTTTACAAGTCTGTATCTCAAGTCACTGTCTACTGTAGTGTTTACAAATCATAACGTACATTTTTAAGTTACACAAAGAAATGTCTACCCTGCAAAATTAAAGTTCAATCTCTAAATCATGTTAGTTTGATTATCAAGTGTGCTACTGTTATTTTACTGTTTTTCTACGCATTACGTTTTTATTTGAGTCCTGCAGCTGCAACGTTATATTTATCAAACTAACAGTGAAAACCCAACATTCAGCTCAACACATGATGTAAACCACATTTTAAACAAGTCAAACTATTCTCTCTCTTTCTTTGACTGGTTCCGATATGTCTGGTACAAAAAAAAAGATTCCCACCAAAACTAAGTAACAGCATCAACTCCTTAAAATTCATACAAGTGCAAAAGATCAGCTAGTTTCCAGCATATGAAATAGGCAGCCATGTCTGATCAGAGAAAGGCTATTGCACACATGGCATGAGATGATAATATCAAGCCCACGCCAGAGTAGGCACTCTTTATATACATTTTACATTAAACACTTTAACACACATTTCCTCCCAAAACTACATCTTTGGCGTACATTTTTATCTGGCCTTCCCAAGGCCTTACAGACTGGAGCCTGAACTACTCTGTTTATCAGCGTAAGGTGGAGTTTATATATAAAAAATACATGAATGAAACTTTTTGAATGGAGTGTGTAATTTTTGGAGTTAATTATACAGCATGTACACAAAACAAGTGAACGAACCTCTACAGAGATCAGGATTATAATCTAAAGGGGGGAAATGGAGGCTTTCTGTACCTGCACAGATGCATCACTCCACAGAATTTCCTCTGAAACCTGCAAACGGTGTAAAAACTCACCAGGATGCTTCTTTTTTACACAAAGAAGCACCGTGAGATGTGAGATGAGGCAATTTTTACCTGCCTGAGCAAGAAAGTGCAAATGAGTTAAGGCTGCTGTAATGTACTTCTGAACACTAGAGGGCAGAAGATCCCAAAGAGGACGACAAAACTCGTTTCTAAGGTTCCTTCTGTGCTGAACAATTTGACTTTTTGAATGTCAAACAAAGAGATGTGTTTCTGTCTAGTGAATCTGCTTTAGAGAGGAGATGAGAACGCAAACACCGGCCTGCTCATGTGAATATTGGTTGATTTCATGTTAATAAGTGTATATTGGAGTTTCAGACAGGACGATGATGGGTTCAGAAATCAATTACAGCAGCTATTATTTGTATTGGTGGTAGTTTTTCAATCATTGACCAGATAAAAAGGAAACTGGGTTTTTCTGTGTTTGACTAAACGGCAAATCTTTCCGCATACATGTTCATACACTCAACCTGTTACAAAGTGCGTTTCAGCCACTTTTTCTGCATAAGTTCTGTAGGTTCAGTGGCAACTGAATTAAAAATCCCCTCCAGCTAAATTCCTTTTTGTTTTTTTACTCTGTTAATAAGTCCATATGGTGGTTTTTGTTTTATACGCTACAAGACACATGATGAGTGAAATAACCAGCTCCTCCTGGAGACTGCACTGTAGTGATGAAGGTCTCAAAAACACAGCTTCTCAGGGTCTAATACAAAACAAACATCAAGAAACAAATCCTGTTAACTTGCAGGGTGAGGGTTCTGTAGCATCATTCTTATCCTGAATATCCTAAATTATTCTAATATTACAACTTGCTATTGTGTAGCATCGAGTAGTTTATCTGAGCAGAGTCGCAGGCGAGCTAGTGTGCTCAAGTTGCATCAAATGGTTTGGGTAGATAGAGGCAGGGGCTCTCTAGAGGAAGAAACTGTGTGGTCACATCTAAGCCATTTTAAGGCATGAAGTTACTGTTTTCAAGTAAATTTCTAAACATGTAACTCTGATAAGCAGAGATGAGTTCTTAGAGGGGCTGGATTAATAACTGGAGAGGGAAAGAAATACGGAAAGAGGTGAATCATTTTAAGTATACCTTAGCTTTTTCTATGTATTCATCTATGTGGAAGGTGAAAAAATGAAGTTCTGAAAAGTTCTTAACCTTTGAAATCTGTTCCCATGTGCAGCTGTACTTGCACCCTCTTCTTGTAGATGTACGTCTGTCTCCTCGCTCCTCTCTTGTCTTCTGAATTTTCCTCCTTTCTTCTCACTTGCTTCCTCCTTTCAGGTTGCGTATGTAGTCTTTGACGGTGTTTTCAATGTTGGGAACAGCATAATTTTGCGCCGCATATATTCCTGTACATGTTCCCACGACGACGCCCATCAACGCCGAAGAGCGTAGCCTCGCAACAACGTACCCGGCCAGAAAACCCTTCAAGAAAGGAGAAGCCAGCAGACTGCCTCCCTAGAAAGGAGAGCAGAAATTATAAATCTGCATCCTAGCATTTATGTAAGATTAAAGTACTGCTTGGCCTGGAAACAAAATTCAAGGCAAGGCAGCCTGAGCATGAACATATTAATGTCTATGTGAGCCTTACTGGAGGGACCCCAGCCTGAATCTCATCTTCAACCCGTCTCTGAATATCCTCCAGCTGATCTTTCAGCTCAACCAGGTCCTTGAGTTGACCAAGAGGATTCTACAGAGAAGCACAAACAGGTTAGTAAAGATGACGAGGGTTTCCTAAAACATAGAGGAGGTTAAAAATGATAAAACTGGCAA
>NW_007579458.1:64440-69458 GCF_000690725.1 Stegastes partitus | reverse complement strand
GCTTCTAGGCTTAAATCACTCCGACTTTCCTGTGGTGTGAAGTAACTAAGTACATTTACTCAAGTACTGTACTTATAAACAATTTTGGGGTACTTTATTTGAACATTTACTTTTTCCTCTACTTTATAATTCTACTCTGCTACAATTCAGATGCAAATATAGAACTTTTTACTCTGCTAGATTACATAATAGCAAATATAACAAACAAATAGTCCTGTATTGACACTTTAATATTACAATACGATGTAACTTACAAACTACTCTTAAGTCCAATAATATAAACTATTCTGAAATGGGCCACTCTGCACAATAAGTACTTTCACTTTTGGAACTTTAACTATGTTAATGCCAATCACTTGGCACTTTTTCTACAGTAAGTCATTGCATGTAGGAGTATTTCTGCACTGTGTAGTCGTTACTTTTACTTAACCAGGACATCTGAGTACTTCTATCACTGCTGGTCATTCATCTCAATGGAAAACAGCAAACAGTCACATTCTCCATTTTACAGCAGCCATTAAGAAATACAAGCAAAGGTCCAAGACTTAATAAAACTGTCCATCTGATGATCAATATTGTAGCTGTTGATGATTAACAAACTATAAAGCGTAGTGCACAATGTTGTAATGCATCAACAGAGTTTTCCTGTGTTCTTTAACAGCAATAAAGAGGCCAACTGTGTGTCTTTACAGCTGATTTTATGAAAAGCACGACGTCATTTTATTACTTTAGTTACTGCAGTTGAATTTAGCACTTTATGCTACATTTTCCTCGTCTGTTAACTGGTTATTTCAGCATTAATGTGAACAAATGTCGGTTTTATTAGCAGACAAACTTAAACTTCTTACGAGGTTAGCTTGTCACTAAGTTAGTTAGCGCTGGCTAGCAGTTAGCAACCAGTGTCTTCTTTAATTTATTTAAACTGTTAATACTGGATGTATTGGCAGCATAGTGAATTTCGCTAAACCACCACAAATAAATCTGCCTTTAATTACATCCATGTAGTTGAGTTAATTAGCCGTTAATCCAAACGCAAAACAAGCTAACGGTGAAGCTAACTAGCCCTAGAATCCTACTATGGGAAAGCCTGCCTCTTGTTTACATCACAAGCTAATGCTACAAGCTAACGCTAACGTTAAGAGACTGTTGGGGGATTGTGTAAGTTTAAATTAAAGCCCAACTACAATGAAAAGTTCCAAAAAGTTCAGCACCGACCTTGTCGTTCGCCATAGTTCCACTGTGTTGACGTCTCTCTTCTTCTCTGTCCGGTGTCTGTGCTGGAAGTGAAGCTTACCGCCCTCCACTGTTTACCAGCAGACCCTGCCTCTGGTGCTGCATGGATTTACTTCATAATCAGGGGAGATGAAGATGAAGAAAATGCGTGATTACTGAACTGTTTAGCTCACAGTACAAAATGATGCACTGTATTTATGGACACTGTTAAAGTGGTTTCAGGATTGTGGTAATTGCACATCCCTCAGGAGCAACTGAACCAGCAGACAGTTCCTACAATGGCCTTATTATTTTAACTGTCTCCTTTTCTTACATTTCCTGACATGTTTACTCAAGCATAGCTCCAAGTTCCAATTTAGTTTCTGCAAAATAGATCTGCACACATTTCCTATTCTGAATATATATTGCGTTTCCTTGGCGTGCAGCCCGATGTGTCTGATCATGAACCGTATGCTGCATTAAATCCTTCAGAGGCATTTCTTTTTTTAAAAAAAACTTTAAATCACAGTGTAGTTTGACTGAGAGGAAGCTGACAGGAGTTTAATTACATCACTCTGTGCAGCTCTGCACCACAGGATGAGACGACAAGAGAGCAAAGAATAAAGAGAGTGAGAGAGAACTGGAGTAAATAATTAGACAGAGCAATGGTGAGATGCTCATAAATCAAAGCAGCTCGTTTTCTCTGTTTTGTAACCATCGCTGCATCTCACAGCTTAAAGGAGGAATAAGGACTGTAATGAATAAAGAGTAGGAGTCAAGCGACATCTTTTAACACTCTGTTTATTCTCCTTATAGCTCTTCAAATTTACATAACGCTGCTTTTCTCCCTATGGCTCCTCAAGTGTAAAAGCATCGTGCAACACTGTTTGTTTCCATATAGCTCAGCAACAAAATGCAACACAACAAATTATCCATCACACATATCCGTATGTGTGTTCATCGTGCAACATCTGAACTCGTGAAATGTCCACATAGTCTTTATTATCTTTATTTTTTTAGCCTTATTACACTATTTCTTGCCTCATTTGTATCTAGCAACATGTAAATTTCCTCGGTGAGGGATCAGTAGCGTTTGTCTTATCTTACTTCTCACATAAATAGCACCATCTAAGTGGTTACATTAACACATGCATTTTATTTATAGACGCCGTGTGAGGTCTCTGTGCTCACCAAGTACTGAAAGACTGGATGATTGGTCACAACTGTGAATGTGAGAATGAAGTCTGGAGAGTGAGACAGATGGAGGGAGAAAGTATTGAAGACTTAGCAGACGACGTGACTTATAGAGAGATAGAACGAGACCGAAAGGCTAAAGCTTCAAGAGGGAACAATATGTTAAAGTCTCTGCTCTGGATTCTTTGAAAAAAGATGAATCAAGCATCACAACACAAGGGATTACTTTCTGGACACTTCTTTGTGGTTTCTTCTGTTACTGTAAAGGGCCTTGGAAGTGTTTAATCCCCACTCTTGGCAGGACAGAGACTCCATTAACCTTTCCTTATTCAGGGTTATCTCTGAACCAGCCTGATACGGTATTTAATGGTCCGTTCAGGCTCGGAATAAAACCGTGTGCATACTTTTGCAAGGGGATGAAAACTGGTCACACACTCCCCTGGACTGCAGGTGTGGGAGCTGGAAGCAGCGATGGAGGTAGGGTGTCTCTGAACTTTGATGCGGTTGATGGTTTAGGTGGGCTATTGATTTTGGCTGAGGCATATTTGGCTGACTAATCTTTGGATGCCTCTGTAAAAAGAAAGGTCATGGAAGCTTACTGTGCGATCATTACGGTGATGCGCTTTGGAGAAATGTGAATTCATGTGCCATAAGCAGCAGACAATTGATTTGCAGTTTGGTTTGTCAGCTGGAGTCACAGGATGCTTCAAATAAGCTCTGAAATAGTCGTGATTCGGTTTATGTTCCGAGAACAGCAAAACAATAAATTGCTTTTTGACTAAAGCTTCATCTATTATTCAACAAGCCGAGCCGAATTATTACTCTTACATATTGAGAAGACTTTTTGTTGTTACTCCAAACAGAAACTGCAAATGGTTTTTTTGTGTGTGTGTGTGTGTAGATATAGTAATTATAATTCAAAGGAAGGGGAAAGTACACTCTTTGCACATGAGCTCCAGGACATAAAGGCAGTTGTCTTCTTTGCAGTAAAGACAAAACTGAATTTAGAGTCAATGCTCATCTCCTGGCCTTTAGTTATTATTTCCTCCTCGAGCAGTAAAGCAGAAAAAAACCCATTTACCTGATAATTTGCAGAAAATGGGAGAAGGTGGCAGCTTTAATAAGCAATATTCATGAGTGTCAGTGATAAACAAGAAACCAAAATAATAAATAAATCTATGGAGAAACAATTTAAAAACAGTCGATTTGGTTAAAGGCACAATAACTTTAAACTGTGAGTTAAAATAGTGTTTGTTTGACAAGATAAAGTGAGTTTTCTTGCATGGATAACACAACATGGTGGTTTTAACTTGGAGGTTAAACAGCTTCTATAAATTCACTTTTTCAGTTGAAATAAAGTTTCCACATATTTTTAAAGCTGTTTTTGAATTTCAAGGTGCACAGACGCACTGACTGAGCTGCACACGAGTTCACCATCGAATTACTAAAAGCATCTAAACTGTGAGACTCTTTGTGTTGTCATCACCATGAACTTTGTGATCATTTATTTTTATGTGACCTTTTCCACTGTAACCTGTTATACTCATCAGACAAAACAGTTAACCAGCTCGAATCTGGCAGCAAACTCACTGATTTCTTGGAACAAAGGAAGCACGCTGTAAAAAGTATGAAAGAATCAATTCATATCTTGGTTGTTTTATTGCAGAGTGCATAAATAAATTAGCCTCTGCTGCCCCTTCTGTCAAAAGCACTGAGTTATAGTTTCATAACCGGTGCTTTGCCTAAGAAGACTGTGTGCTGTTGGCTGCGTTCTGCTCTGCTACACTGCACTCTGATGGATGTTGTGTTAAGTTGTAATAGTTAAGAATATCCTCGTATATCCGTCGTAGTAGTTCTGCACTGTGCTGTACTAATGATAAGCAAACAAAGCTTTCAGAGTACATTTTTTGTGATTTATTGTCTCGTTTCTTTCCTGTGTGGTTGCACCTGGACATCACCTTTGATCCACTTTAATGAAATCAAAGTGTTTCATCTGTCAGACACCTTTGTAGTCGACCAGATGATGCGACACTGTGGCTTAAATTTGAAAGCCTTTTAGTAAGGTGTTCTCTGTAGGCGGAGTTGGCCCGTGTTCAGTTAAGTTACCTCATTAACCTCGGTGTTCAGTATTCAGCCAGCGTTTCCTCTGATGGTCACTGATACAGTGCGCTGTGCTGGCACCAGGAGATGTGACTGGAAAACAATGAGATGAGGGACAAGAGGGAGCTGCACGGTAGAAGGGCCGAGTTGGTTTGAGATGCTTCCGTTTGCATGAGTCAGCAACGTTGAGATGGAATACGGTGACACCAAAAATTACCGAGACAGAGCTTTACATTCATTGGAATATGGATTATTTGTCCCGCCGGGCAGACGAATGAGGGAAGCTCGGCAATATTCACTGTCCACGTGTGGTCAGAGAGATTTTTCCAGACCTTAAGATAAGAGAAGAGAAGGTCAAATTCTATTGACTGCGAGGCAAGTGATTAAATACACTCCTTTGTTTTTCAGACTACACGTCAACCACAATCATTTTTATGGAGAGTTCAGGCTCCCTGCACTGCTAGAGAAGAAAAAACCCTGTCATATTCAGGCAGCTGGATTGCAAAAAAATA